>NW_023605036.1:0-29030 GCF_014898055.3 Talpa occidentalis
GCCTGAAGTTAACTAAGTTAGCAGACAGTCAGGAAAAACTTTAGATGAATAATAAAATAAAAATCAAGACACATAAAGCCTTTGAGAATAAACTGGCAACCCCAAGACAAAACAGAACATGCCTCTGATTCTAATGACATAGGTGATCTGCAGAAAAAGCAGATGCCCTTCACACCAGCGTTGCATATGTGTCTGATGCAGGACTTGGAGGAACTGAAGAAAGATGTCCAATGTCACACAGACAAGCTGTGGGTTCATCTGAGCACAGCAATGTGAGAAGCCACGGGAACAGCAACCATGTGTCAAACTGTCTGTGCTGGGCCATGCACTCACCTTCTTCAGGTAATGACTTCAACTTCACTTATTCCTTCCAATCTCATTTCAATATCTGTGTCTAGTCCTAAACATACAGGAAAGGTGGCTCTGGAAAATCTCATTTTCTGGTTTGCTCTCCCCTCTGCCTGGAGAGTTCCATCACCTCAATTCTGTCTCTTAATTGAGGTACTTCCAAATTCCCACAGAAAATCCTTTTCTAAATCCACAACTTGTTTTAAATGTCTTTTCTACTAAATCTTGTAACAAACTGTGCAAATATCTGTCACACTACTTTGTATCACTACCTTAAGGTTCACTCCAGTAAATGTGTTACATAAAATTCTGCAAAAATTATTCATTGAAGAAAGAAATAAAGAGCATTTAGCATATAATACATTTTATGATGTTTTACTTATCTGCCATTCCAACTGTGTATATATACTATTATACACATATATATACATATATATACACACACACACACATATATATATATGTATATATACACAACAACATATACTTTTAGAGAGAAGTGTTGACTAGTCTACTAGTGTCTCTCTATTCATAGCATCTACCAAACCCAGGCCATAAGATGGTTTCAGTCAATTTGGTTCAACAATGATTTTATACACATCATTATCTTCTGGTCTAACTGTGGGAGAAGTCTTCACTGACAAATGTGTACATTTTCCACATGTTCACCCTGCTAATTGGTCATCTAGTCAGAAGGTAGCTAATAAGTGCTAGTTGACAATATTTCAGAGTTATATTAAAATCAATATATAAATTATGCCTGACAATTCCAGATTCCTGATGTGTTCAAGGTAGAAATTTCTTGAATGTCATGAGGAATTTTAATGCATTATCAGACTTATCAGAAAACCAAATCATTGATCATCTTTATAATCCCCACAATGACTGACTCTAACTCATGCATAGAGGCAGTTACAGTGGCTGTCACAAAACATGATCAATCATTTAAGAATTAATTTCAGTTAAATGTTCACAGATAAATTAGATCACTTTGCCATTTGGATAACTGTTTTGCCTCATCACTTTTATGGTTTCTCTTATCTTTTTTGTGAGACATGTATGTTTTCTGCCTACAATTTGACTGAGTGGAACAAACCATTAGAGACACAGTCATACATTCACATCTTAGGGGGAAATCATTAAACTATTCACCAGCTGAATGCAATTTAGCATCATGCAAGTTTACTAGGCAACACATTTATTCAGTCTAATGCACTGTGTTCTGATTTCTAACAGCAGAAGTCAGCTGATTTTCACAGTCAATAACAATTTACAGATAAAAATCAATCTGTTTTACTTGACCAGATTGCAAAACATCTTACCTATATTTTTTTCTGTGTTTTTTCCCAGAGCAAATACCTTTAAAATCTCAATTTTAATTCTTTGTGAAATATTTTAGTTACCTTATTTTTTCAGGAATCACTTGTCATCCCCTTAACTATTTTGAATTTTTCTGTTTATAGTTTTTAATCAAAAATCTTATTTAGGATACTTTAAAGAGAAGCTTATATAACTTTCATTTCTGACTATGACAGACTGTCAATAATCTGTCAACCAATCTCCCTCTGAAAGCAGAAACTATAAATGATGCATAAACTATAAAAACAAAAACAGCAAAATCATTGCTTGAAGCCATCAGAGAATAACCAAGATCAGCAAGACTTGAGTGAAAAAATTTCAAAATAACATAAATTTCTTAAAGTTCATTGGAAAAGGTCTTTACTTTTTCTTTAGTGATGCAGGTTACAAAGGTGATAGAAAGCAATAGCTCAGATTCTGTGGCTACCTCCCAGAACAGAAAACAAAAAGTGCAGTTTTGGCTTATCCATGCAGGAATCAGGGAGCCAAGATCCTGGAGGTAAGGAAAACACATGCATTCTGCTTGGCTTCTCTCCTCAAAGCACTTACAGACATGCAAACAAATGAAAGTTGAAGTCAAAAAGCCAAATAGAAAGAGAAAGAAGTCAAAAGATAAGGGAAATTTTTGGCAGACTTGCTGTGTGAAGGAGATAAAATTATGAATTAAGAGCCAATCACAGTGAAATATGCTAGCAAATGTCCCTGCCTTTCACTAGTGACCTCTAAAAGACACTTTAGGAGTAAAAGTAGATGAATAGATAAGAACTCAATAATTTAAAATCCTACCTCAAATCATTTAGTGTCAGATTGGTGTGAGATTATCTGATCTATTTGATTGATTTACCAAAAGTATCCTCTCTGAGGGAAGATGACATCGCCTAGATTTCTCCAGTGTTTTCCTGTATGGTGATCTAAAATTAGCAGTGCATGCCTACAGACAGGATTGAAAAGAAATATGGACATAGAGACAATAAAAAGTAAGAGATAATATTGGAATTTTTACACATAAGCATTAAGATAATTTATATGTATATATGCATTAAAATAAAGACAATGTTTAGAAAATAAAGCTGTAGATTTTACTAGAGCAATAGATTCTGTATATATAGAAACTCAAAAGAAACTTCTCAAACTAAAAGTTGCAATGGATAAAATGAAGAATTTAGCAGATGAATTTAATTGTTAAGGAGAGCAGATTATAGAACTGAAAGACAGGGAATTAGAAAATAGGAAGACTGAAGAATGAAAACAAAAAAGGAGGAGAAAATACACACACCCCAAAAATAATACGATAACTACATGCAACTTAATAAAAGAGCAAACATTTTGTCTTAAAGTTCAAGCAGAAAAATAAATAAATAAAGCAGAACAGGGAAGAAAGCAGGATTTAAGACACAGTATTGGAATTTTCCAAAAATTCAAATATGTCTTCTCCTGTAAGATAGCAAGTCCCAGAGTCAAGAAGTTCTAGAGGTTCATTTAACAACTCTTGCAGGCATGTGCCATGTAGTCTGTGTGATACCTTCTTGTGATATTTGAAATTGTCATGATGCAATTGTTTTTTCATCTCTCATGATCTTCTTTCCAATCACATTTATGGCATCAACAAATATTGCGCACAGTTGTAAATAAGAATCATCATAACACAACTAACTGACAATCCATGTGACTGCTTCTTATTGTGGACAAGAATAAATGCTTTGAGATAAAGTTTGGCATCTCCTTTATGTAGCTAATAGTATAATA
This sequence comes from Talpa occidentalis, assembly GCF_014898055.3. NCBI lineage: Eukaryota > Metazoa > Chordata > Mammalia > Eulipotyphla > Talpidae > Talpa > Talpa occidentalis. The sequence goes on from NW_023605036.1 coordinate 3,454, forward strand.
ACCCACTGTGGCACAGAGAGAAGAGAAAAATTGATTCCTAACCTATGATAGTAATTAGCTTTTATGCCTGAGAATAAGGATTTATAACAGCTCTTAAGAGCTGTCTGAAGCCAGTGGGAAAGAATCATTAGAATGTCTACTGTAATGGAGATTTAGTGGGACCAATCAGAAACCTGACACTGTATATATTGAGTGCACATGTGATATGTATTATTTTTGTCCATAGTTTATTTATTAAAAATTTATATGCCACAAAATGAAGAGAAAATAAATTTCCTTATTGGAGACTTAGAAATTCCCTTTAGATGAGTGTTTTCAAAAATATTTTGTAAGGGGGTTGCAATTGTATGGGAATATAAAAATTTAAAAATATAAATAAATAAATAAGTAAATATTTTGCATTTAAGTTTGTGATAATTAAATATCTCATGGAATGCACTGTTTCACCATGATCCTCCAATTACTGGATATAAGACTTCTCCAACATTGTATAATGTAAGAAATATGAAGATACACCTATCAAACATCCCTAACATGTTAGTATACTTTTTGACTATTTCTTTGGAACTCACTATATACCCCTTCTTATTTGGTTCTTCTCATCTTATTTGGAAGGCTAATCACAAAGGCTATTTTAAGTCCTCTGATTTTGACTGAGTTTTGGTCTTGCTCCATTTGACTTCTCACAATCAGTGAGAAGTGCAAATAATCACATGTATTTGCTTGATAGTGTCGAAGAAAACAAGCATCTCTGTAATCTATTACCTTTGTAATTCATAGCTATGTCCCTTTAATTGAGCACACCAAATTGTGTTCTACAGTTCTTGGTAATCTCTTGTTGAGACAAAGTTTTAAAATGTGTTCCGGGTGGGACTTACTTGGTAACATCTGTGTTTAGCTGGAAGTCTCCGCCTATAACTCAGGGAAGTTCTAGTTCCCACCAAGAAGAAATATTAGACAAAATGTTAGAAAAAACTGAGAAGCAAAACCTTTGTGTGTGATTATACTGCTCTTGTAAACTAATTAGGTGTGTCATTTTACGCATTGTGAAATGTGTTTGGTTTTTAAAGTTTACTCTCTGACATACGGGATGAATTGTGAGACACCAATAAATAAATCAAGTGTAAATAAACATATAGCTTTTAATCAAAGCTATAATACTCCAGTGCTACACAAACTTAGCATTAGATTTGGGAAATAACATTAAAATATTTCTGGAAAGTTGAGAAGATAAATAATCACTTTAGCAAGTTGTATGCCTCTGACCAGTAAGGACAGTCACACAAAAATGCAACTTCCTTTCAAAGAATTTAGACTGCAAGAGAGACACAATGAACAGACAATCACAATACAGTTATAGAGTGCTGTGTATGGTAGAGCTAAGCATATTGTGCTTTGGAAATATAGTAGGAGTTTGGGAACTTGGGGTAGGGGGATGATGAATATGTTGAATCTTATAGAATAAGTTGCAGATAGGTACATGTACCCATGCAAGGATACAGCTTAAGAAAGGCCTGCAGACAATGGAGCCCATTATTTGATGGGATCCAGTTGGTCAAGTACCTAGAGAGCAAGATTTGACAAAAAAAGAAACTGTGTAAGCAGAACAGATTGAGAACGAGTGTTATTCTAATATAATAATTAACATGGTTTTATATTGCAGGGGAAATGTGAGAATGGCATGCTTGGATTTGCATTTAAGGAAGAACATTAAGTTGACAATGTGAAAAAGATATGCTCAGATTTGTGTGAGCATGCACACAACAAACACTCTTTTACATAATAAGGATAAAGTGATTTAGAAATGACAGAGCCAGGATTAAAATCAATGCAACTACCTTCCCATATTTTATTTTGAAACACGTTTTTAACTCTTTGAAAATGCAATGAACTATTTATATACCTTCCATATGAATGAACATATATCATTATCTGTAAAGTCTTTAAGTGGTAGAAGCGGCTATCTCTATGGTAGGCATAGTATTACTTCACTCACCAAGTGAGGAAATGCAGTTTGGGAGAGAAATAACTTGTCTAAGGCCACAGAGGATGGGTGAGACAAAGCAGCATCTAAGGTCTTATGACTCTCAGTCCAGAATTTTTTTGTACTAAGTCTCATTACAGCAAAAAGTTTATCCACATATGTAGAGAATTACAATGCACCATCTGATCCTAAAAGAAAACCTCCCATTCTTTTTCTGATAATGTAACATTCCTTTAAGAAGACTACTTCCCAATATGTATAAGCCAACCAATCTCTTTAATCATCTGTATGTTTTCTCTTTTTGTTTGTGTGCATATATGTGGCAACATCCATTTGGAAATCAACTACACAATGAGAGTCAAAAAAAACTACCTATATTTCTTGTAACCATATCATGTCATGTTTTTCCATAAAATAATTCAAAATAGAAGTTTATTGTCAAGTATTACAACATCTTGAGAAGTTTATTAAGTTGGTGTTTCTAAGTATCTAATAAAATTTTAGAATACCTTTTTTTTCCAAAATCTCCTACCAGAAATTTCAAAATTGCCTTTCAGTTCTCATTACACCAGAGCCAGTTCTTAAAATATACAGTCCTCTGATTTTCATCAACCAGAGTTATGTTCTCTCTTTGATAACAACATATAATTTAAAAATGTTATTTCCATTGGAAAACTACATTAAAATCATTTTATACATATTCTTTGGAGGCTGCTTTCACTTTCCTGGATTATGAATCCATCTCATGGATATATAGCAGAATTATGTCATAATCTATCTCAAGGAGAATTATGAGTTTAATAGGTTTCATTGTTACATTATGAATATGTTGATGTTACTTTCCTTCTAAATTTTATTCTTTGAAAATATAGCTTCTACATATTTTCCCAGCCAAATTAAATTTATCATTAACTAACAGTAGGATGACAAAGTACCATTTAAAGTACTAATTGTGATTTTTGCCAAGAAGGAATATACACAGGAGACAGTACAGAATTAAAAGTGAAGGATCAGAAGCAGAAACGGAATATGCAGTAGCATATCTTGGATATAAACTAATGATTCTTACATGTCCATGATGATGAGATCTCTTGGGGTGTAATTTCATCCTAGGAAGAATCTCAGAATGCTATTTTAGACTCCCAGTTCCTAGCCCCCATAAAATATTCACAGCTCTTTATAAAATAATGCAATAATATGGAAATGCACAATTAATAATTAAGAAGTGAAAAATGTGCTACAAATCACAACAGCTCTAGTGTATGAACATTATTTCCTTGTATAACTAAAAGCACATAGATTGTACGGAGAATCATTTATACCCTCACACAAGAATGATCGGTTGGATTATTTGATGAGCCACACCTTCCTCTTAGATATTGACATCAAGAAGAAGGTGAGTACTCCTTTCCAAATTTGACTTCAATAATAAAAAGTGATTTTGTCGGCATGCACCCGTTTAAATGTCACCCTTGGTAGCTTCTCAGAGTGGCCCATAGTACGTAATGAACCATGAGACAGCTGCCAGATGGTTTACAGGTTTATTCATTACCAGAAATAATCACAGTTTATTAACAAAGAAGAGGAAAAAATGAAAACCAAGTTGGCTTTAAAGCAAAGGGTGAGCTCTATTAATGAAACAGAACGCCAGGAATCTTCACTTTTCTCTATGTCGATTTTGTACTCAAATGTCCAATAGATAATTATTGAGTGTAGTGCCAGTGCCAGTAATTCTTCTGACTAGATATTTTCAGTAGCGGACTTTTATGTTTTAATATATGCTGATTTCCAGCCAATCATGATCAGCCTTCCATGTGAATGAACATATGTCATTATCCTTAAAGGTATTATGTACTGCATAAAATCAGAGTAGGGTGATGGTGTTCAGGGGGAATACAAGCAAAGAAAAAATATTTTAATCTCAAAAGTATGCCACATCATAGATCATTCTTATTTAAATCCAAGAAGTTGGGATTTTCATTGACTGTACTATAATTTTTTCAACCAATCCAGCAGTAGAAAGTGGACCTTACACCTTGGATTTTTTTTCCTCATATAAACAGATAAATGATTTTCTGAGTCTTCTGTAATCTTTTCAGCATACAGGAAGAAGTACTTTTTCTTGCATATTTTTTCACATTGCCCTTCACATATTTCCATTATGGTCTAGAGGCACTCATTGGCTCAAGGTCATTTATTGCCCCAGGAATGGGAAACATAAAAAAGACATCATTATTAAGTTAGCACTAGGTTTAATGTTCAGATTATGCTAAATCCAGGGGAAATTCTCATTGAAATTAAAAGATAATAATAATCAGAACTTCTGAAACTTTCTTTACATTTTTAATCTATGTTTAAAATTAATATATTTTTTTTAATTTTCAGGAACTCAGTCAACATTTTTATAAGAAAAAATTTGTGATGGCTATAGATTTAGAAAAGTGATTTTAAAAATAAAGCAGTAAAGACTTCAGGGAGTAGTTTATTCCTTCAAAAATATTTTCTAGGGGCCTCCCTGATGGTGCAAGAGTCAAGATGCAACCTATGAAGCTATCCGCAGCCACTGCAGCACAAGTTCTATCCCTGGTCAGGGAGCAACCTACATGGCGCAGCAGACCTCTCCTGACTTGCCCGCTGCTCCCCTCAGCAGTGTATTTCAGTCAGTCTGCCTGTTCTGTTTCCCACTTAGTATTTGGTGAATCCTCTCACTCCCCCCCCCCCCCACACACACACCTCTGGCCTGTACCTCAGCTCTTGTGTGCATAAATATATAAATCTTTTTTAAAAAATTTAAAAAATGATACTTTCTAGGAACCTAAAAAATGCCCATTCTACTTAGGGTAGATGCAGCAGTCAGCAAACAAACATACATTTTCCTCTATGAGAACTTTCATGTTGGAAGGAATACAATAATAACATACTGCATAGTATATTAATGAGACAAGGCATTATGAAGAAAATCAAAGGTGGATAAGTGGATGAAGAATGTGGTGAAAAAGTTCCATTTTGTAAAACATAATAATAAATCAAACCCTTTTTGATAAGGTGGCTTTTTAGCAGACATGCCAAAGAAGTGAGGGATGAAACAGATATTTGGGGGAATAAATTTCAGCAACAAGTGCAAAAACTATTGGTGAGAGCGTGTTTGGCTTGTTCATAAAGAAATAAGCTAGTGTTACTTGAAAAGAAAAAGGGGAGTTTACTGGGTAGGAAAGGTATAGCAAAACATGAAGCCACTGGGCCTCCCCTGGTGGCGCAGTGGTTGAGCGCTGGGCTGCGAGGCTGCCCGCAGCCTCCCAACGCCGGTTCATTCCCCTGCTGCCGGTGAGGGTCCCACCAAAAAAAAAAAACAAAACATGAAGCCACTGAAGGAGTCTGAGCCAGTAGATGTCTTAGTCTGATTTTGCTCTGACTAGGACTATGTTTAGATAATTTCTAAATATGGGTCAAGAGTAACAGTTCACAAAACATTACAGTGGTCCTGGAAATTGATAGAGTAGAAATTGGAGGTGGAAAGGTGAGAACTGGTTAAATTCTGGATATAATTTAGAAAGAAAATATTTGTTGGTGGATTGGATTTTTGAAAAAGTCTAAAATAAACCCAAGAGTTTTAATTTGGACAACAGTAAAATTAAGGTTACAATTTACACCCATTTTACTCACAAGAAGAGTTTCCGCAACAATTAAAATACGGTTGGTAAAAGTATGTCTATCATATAAACTTTTTCACTGACCACAATGAGAAGAGAAAGCAAAAATATTTTTTCCCTGAAAAGAGGGACTTTTTAACTCCAGAAACAGATATAAGTAACAGGGTTAGGTATAGGTAGTTGTCTATGGAGGGTCTCCATATAATGGATAATTCTAGGACAGTGTTGACTTGAATGTCAATTCCTGTGTTATAACCTGGACAGAATACAAAATTCTTAGAGAAGCAATGACTCCATGATGCGAAAGTGGGAGAAGAGCAATGGCTAGGTGAGGGTTTTTAAACCTAAATAGGCCTGTACAATAAGAACAATTGGTGAAATAGTGGTGGAGACCAAGGAGCATGAAGGGTTCTCTTGAGATTTTGGTGAAGAGCTCACTTAACTGGTGACTAGACCGAGTGGGATTGGGCAGAGAAATTTAATCCATCTCATTAGAGAAGAAATAGAGGTTATATTTATAAATTCTTTTTTTTAAAAGATTTATTTATTTATACAAGCACTGGGTACAGTCAGAAGCGCCAGAGGGTTAGAGAATTCACCAGAGCCAGAGCAGCAGGCAGAAGGACCGAAGTACACTGCTGAGGGGAGCAGCGGGCGGCGGGAGAGGTCTGCGCGCCAAGCGGGACCCGCCTCCGGTGGCCGGGGAGCAGCCGGGGATCGAACCGGTGCTGCAGAGGCTGCGGGCAGCTTCACAACCCAGCGCTCAAACGCTGCGCCACCGGGGAGGCCCCCTAGAGGTTATTTTTAAAAGGGAAATACTGACTGAATTATCTCAGCAACACTCTCCAGCATCAGGCAAATTAGAAATTTGCTCCCTACTGAAATTATTGAGTTTACCAACAATTGTATACTCTCGATCAAAACAAATGCTAAAGAATAAATGAAACTATAGAAAATGAGATAAATAACACTACTATGAGTATGATCTGAAAATTAGAACATGCCCCAATGGTTAACACCTTCTGAGGGTTTTGTTTGGGTAGGTTCTCAGATAAATGCACTACAAGTTTTTAATATTTGATACTTACAAGTCAATAAAAGAAATAGATGTATCATTAATTATTACAAATCAGAAAATTGAAACAAATACAGGTTAGGGCACATGCTCAAAGTTTTACATCTAGTGGGACAGACTTGGTTTCAGAACCCAAGAAATCTAATGACATTTTTAATCACATTATGTGGCTTCTAATCAAGATTCATTAAAGTAGTGGATCCAGTAATGAATGTAACACTGAATATATCTTAAGAATACAATTTTAACTCCTAGCTTTATGAACTATATTGCATGAAGAGTAACTCTCCTTTTCGGAATGTGTTCTAAATTACTACTTTTCACAGCATTCACAAAGTACTATAGAGAATAATGAGAAAAGGCCTCAATGATAGCATTTCTACTCTATACATAATGGGTTTAAATAAGTACCAATGTGGAGTATATTATATATGAGTGTTGTTATTCTTGCTATTATTTTTAATTATGAAAATTAGTCTCTATTTCAATTTGCTTGGGTTTTTTGGGTTTGTATCTCAGGTAACTCATTGAAATTCTGGTATTCTAAAAATATCACATTTAAGACAAGTTTCTGCCTAGAGGGATATTCAAATGTACTATTGATTACCTGTTGTAGCTTGTTTTAGGAAAGAGAACAAAGGCTTTGTAAACAAAATAATATTTAATACCTTACTGTCTTCTGTTTCCTAATAAACTACTTAGAGTCTTGGAATATCACCTTCCTCCATTTGTATATCTACTATAAATAAAATTTATGAAATAGAGTACTATTTGTTATTAAAGGTGCTTAACAATACCTTTAATTACATATAAGAATACATGGTGACATTTATTTTATTATGTTTGAATATGATCATAACAAGTTTCATGAATTTATCCCATTGTATAAGTTTCAATAATTAGAGATCACAAATCTGAAATTATTACCTCTCCCAGTATCATCTTTATTAGTTTGATTAGTTATATATTAAATAAGTTTCCAGCTCACTGTTTCCATTTAGTTCTATAGCCAGGTTGAGAGACACAAACAGACGTTAAATGCTTAGGTGAAGTAAATAAGTAGCTATACTTTTGTAAATGCATTCTATGGCACATGGAAATGAACAACCTGCATGATTTCAAAGCAAATAGGATGACAATATTTAATGGGATTTAGGAAATCATGTGTTGGAATTTGACTCAATGTACCTTTGCTTGCAAACTAGAAAAACTCATCATTTTTGATGGCATGTAATGGCTTACTGTGCTTAGTAAACTTGGTCTCTTTAATGATCTGTTCCTCTTTTCCCCTTGTATTCAGTTAGTCACCAAGAGCTGCCAAGATTGTATCTCCAGGATTCTACAAATTCCTTTATGTCCAAAAACATTTTGCCCAGAGGGTAAGGCAAAAATATTTGGGAGAGTATCTTCTCTTAAACTAAAGATATTACTACTTTTCTCTTGTACAAATTTTGCATTTGATTTCTGTAATTTTAAATTACACCATTCAGTTCTTCAGACCTTTGTCCAGTTTCAATAATCTATGAATACATTGTAGTTTGCAGTCCTCAGGATATAAGAAGTCAATTTGATACAGTCCATACAAAAGCTTTCAAACTCTTTGCTTTTGAAAGTCTTTTACCAACTAACCCTTAGTTCAAATGATCATGCCCTGCTTCTTTTTTTCTGAATGCTTCCATTAACCAGAAATAACCCTGGCCATTAGATCATGGGTATATAGTAAACTTCCACATGAAATCAATTGTTGCTTTAGTTTAACCATTTAAAAGTGAGGAACATCCATGTGTACTAGATTTAATGCTTAGGGAAGTAATCTCAATTTATTTATTTTCCATTCGACTACAGACAGAGGGGAGCAGATGGTGAATGGTGATGACTCTATTGCCTCATTTCCAATATTCCTTAATCAATCTAGGAGTCTGTCATCTGGTTGGTGTTTCTAAGTTCTTTATGCTAAATCTATCTCTGCCCAGAGAACTTTCTGTTTATGCTTGCTTAGATGTAATGGCAAGTTAATACAATCACAGCACCTCTTCCCTAAAGCTCTCTTATTAACATGAGTAGACTTCAGATTCTCTTTTCTAAATTTCCAGAATCAGTATTACATTATACTAGTATGTATATTGTTAGTGTGATTTTCTAGTGCCTATGAGTATTTTTCATCATCTTTTGCATTTGTTACAGAACGCTACTTGGAAAATAAGGGCAGCAATCCCAATATCTTCATCAGTGGAATCTCTATATTTATGGCGTACTCTAGGAAAAATAAAATGCAGACTAAATGTAATGAAGAGTTTGCTAAAAAACAGTATTTTTCACTACTACTGACATCGCATTATTTCTACAATCTATGTATCATGGCATTTTTCTATACATGTAACTAGAAAATAATTCATAAACATCTCAGCTTTATCTTTTTCTTTCCACCATTTTAATAAAAATGGTATAACTGGAGTATACACTGGGAATATTTGCAAATATATAAGTTTGAAAGGGAACTGATCAAGTCATAAGACATTTATTGATCTCTGATGAATTTCTCTGACTGCTGAAGTGAGTAAAACTTAGAATTTCTACTTAAGAATTTATAGCCCAATTTGGGGATATATACAATAAAATGCAAAATTTGAAACTGTCATTTGATCTTATACAAAGTGTTCTGGTAGGATATTTGAATTTCTATTTATGTGTGGAAAGAAAATGTTAAAGTAATGGCTAAAATATGTGTGTGGGTACAATTTGTGATTGGGAAGAGAGATACAAGAAAGTAAAGAGGGAGCTAAGGAAAAAAAAAAAAAGCCCTCCCATATATTGACAACTAAATTACAGCGAAGGAGAATGACATTTCATTTTTGTGCTAGAAAGTTATGGAAGAACTGAGTTAGCTGAGGAACTTGGTTTGCAAAAAAATTATCAGAAGTTGCAAAATGTCAATGTTAGGTGGGTTAGCAGACAAATGGTACTAATGGGATATTTTGGCCTGATGTGTGCTATTCCAGGTGGAACAATTAAGTATTGCTTAAAACAGTTTTACACATATGCTTTATTTATGTGTTATAGTCAATCACAGTTCAGTCACATTACCTTCCTATTCACAACCAATTATCCCTGGATACAGTGAAATTTGTAGACTAAATTGAACCATCTGTTATATACATAAACTCTGAATTCTTTGAAATGTTTTCTACTCAGAAAAAAAAAAAAGAATGTTTACATTACTGATAGATTTGGGTGATTTGCAACAGTCATTTAAAATCTGTTTCTGTAAAACTGTGGTATATATAAAGCAAATGGATTTAGGAATGTGCTAATCATGCTTTCAAATTATTTTTCTTCCCTAGTGTAAGAATGATAGAGAGTCCTTTAAACAAGTTTCAAAGGACCACAATATCACTGGTAGTAGGCATAATGTGAAGGTATGTTTCTGTGGAGTTTTGAAACTCTAACCCCTGAAGATGCAAAATGTAAACCAACTTCAACTCACTAAACATAACTTTTAAAAATACAAACTTACCAGCTCAGCTGTTGATAAAAACATTGCTAAATGAAGCCTTAGAAATAATAACAGTGAGCAGAAAATGGTGAGAAGAAAATGAAATGATATTTAAAAGAGTAGTAAGTGTGACTTCTGCAAACATTATACCAAATCATTCACATGTGGGAAATTAGCATCACTCTTTCAGGTTCACAGCTCCAACTCATAGCTGGCCATTTGCCAAGTTTGTCCTTTTGACTGTTCTATTGAAAGTGTGTTTGCTCTGTACTTAAAGGAGGCAGTATGAGTATAAAGTGTAGTGGGAGAAGTAAAGGATTAAGTTTTACCTGGATCCTGCTTGTAGGGTAAGGAAAAATGTCAGGCTTTTCTGCCCTCCCGCCATCAGGATAAATGATGAATCCTTGTGGTCCTAAATGCATGCCTGATGGTGGGCACCTGGAATAGGGTGTGGGCATAGGTAGATGGGATTCGACTGGGCTTTTAAGGGCGGCGTCACGGGGATGCCAGCAGAAGCCAAAAGAGAAGCCAAGAAAGAAGCGATAGAAGCAGAGAGAGAGGGAAGAGAAGCAGAAGCTGAGAGAAGGCCGGAGAGCCCAGAGGGAAGACTTGCTGGGGGCTGGGAGGCTGCCAGCCTCCCGGCCCCCCAGCACCCTGCCTGCCGTGTACCTGGTAATCCCAATAAAAGACCTGCAAAAGCCACTGAGGACTCTGACTCCTCCTTTACCCGGTCTGCGGGATCATAGAAAACCTGCTTAGTGTCCTTCCTGACCCTACACTGGTCCTTTCGTCCTTCTCCACTTAACACTAAATAAACTTTATGCACTTACTTAAATGCTATTGTCTCTCAGTTTTTACTGCAGATTAAAAATAATAATATCACCCATCTAATATACTTGCCATGAATATTAAAGTGATATGTGTAAAATTGCTCTGGCACAGAGCAAACTATCTGCCAATGAGAGGTAGCTATTATTGATTTTGCACATGAAACAAAAGCATTGGATAGTAGCTAGAATATTCAGATTGTGAGAAAGTAAAATTTGTGCTAAAGAAAATGAAGGGGAAAAATACAGATGAGAATAGTACCCACTCTACATAATGAAAGAATGAGTTGACATTTGATATTAGGAATTTTAGAAACAAAGAGGGAAAAAAATATGGAAATTGAGCTGAAGCAAAGGAGTAACTTCTGGGATAGAAGAGTGTTGTTTTTACTTGCCTTCTTAGAGAATCTTCTATGGATGGAATTTTTAATGATAAAATGTACATTGCTACATGGTGCATGTACTTGCATATATATAATGGTTACCAAAGTGAATTTGTAACAAGACATAAATTAGTTTGATATTCTCTCTAGCTTCAGTTTTCTACAGTTTCTGCCCTTCACTAAAACTTCTCAAATTCCAGTAATTCTGTTTACTGTTAAGTTAGAATATATCATTACAGCTATACACATGGTAAATATAATTAAAGCAGGATGATTTAAATTAATCCAGTAATCAAATTGGGATAAATTTCCAATAATTTAAAATTTTAATTCTTAATTAATTTATCTATTAAAATTCATCTAAAAAGCAAACTTTCATTCTATTAATATCAGCCTGTGATACAGATGATGGATAAGAAAGAACTTGAAATATGGTACTTTAAAAAAAAACAATTTATGTGAAGGTTTTGAATCAAAGTCAGTGACATTAGTCAGTAGTTTCAATTATCATCACTATTATTCTGAGGATGAATTTCATAATTGGAACCAGCTACCACTGGGTCATAATAAGGAAATAAAATCTTCATACAAATAAAATGCAACTTTGTTCAGTTAGAATGATCCATAGGAAGGTTTTTAAACCTAAGCATATTCTCATCACATACATAGTCAAATATAATTAAGTTTAGTCTCTCATCCACAGCATTTATATTTAAAGGCTCAGCTATGAAGTGTTCCTCCTTTTCATTCTATCCATTTTATTTCTCCTCCTCGATTTTGACCTCTGGGTCTTGGAACCACACAAGATATATTGAGATCTTTGATCTCATTAACGTGTTTTGTAATTTTTTTTGTTCCCATCTAGTTAAAATAGATATTAAGTTACAAAGTCTAGGTCAGTGCACTAAGATATTGCAAGGCAAAGCAGACATTTAATTCTTGATTTCATTTAAATAATTTAAAGATTGGACCAAAGACCTTGAGATGTTATTTAGTCTATCTCTTGAATCTTAGGCAAAATGAGTCCTCAACTAGGAGAGTAACTGTCATTTCCACTGCTAAGTAATCCTCAAAAGGGAACTTAAAACTCTATCTTTGCATCATACTCTAGTTTTCAAAAGGACTCAAAATTTTCACAAACTCAGATTTAAACTTCAAATTTCATTTTATTTCTTCTTGATTATTAGAAGAAATAATAATCTCATTTTTAAAGTTCCTCTCCTATTTTCTTCTATTTTCTCTTTAGTATTCTCAACTTAATTGCAAAAGAACCACTTATCCAGATATTGCAATAAATTTCAATAACATTATACTACCAAAGAATAAAATAAATATGACTGACACATATTTATTTAATCTCCAGTGGTGTCCTGTTTTTCCAGTGGTAAAAATATGCACACTCTTTCTTACATGCTTAAAAAGAACTGGGTTGGGTGGGATGGTGGTGAATAAAATGCATACTTTGTATTATATCTTTATGAGCTGAATTGACTCCCTTTCCTCACACCTGTAATCTGAAAACTGTCAAAATTAAAGTATATTATATAAAAATATTTTTGGCAACAAAATAACAAAACTACGGTATTGAGGTCAGAGTAGAAGATGATATCTAAGGACAATTTTTATATTTATTTTTAATTTTTATATATTTAAATTTGAGAAACGAAGACATATTTTCTTGTACACTCTTCCTCTATGCTTTAATTTTTCTGCTTTCTTTTTTTAAAGATTTATTTATGCATACAAGAAATGGGCTGTAGACTAGAGGTGTGGGGGGTAAGGAAATTCACCAAAGACAGAGTGGGGAGCAGAGTAGGCAGATTTACTGAAACACACTGCTGAGGGGAGCAGCAGGTAAGACAGGAGTGGTCTGCTGTGCCCAGGTATGGAATTCAGGGTACAGTGGTGATAGCACTGAGACATACTCCCTTGGCCACTGGGGAGGACCCCGAAGATCCTGAGCTTTATTAAACATCTTGATATTCTATTCTGAGCCTAGAAAAAGTCTCTAAAAATGTGTATAATTTTCATGGATTTTTCAGAGTTTAAAAGTATGCTATTTTATGTTTTACTTAATTGACTGGAAAGGAAGGTAACCATAGTAGGCATTTCAAAGTCAGGTCTGCAGTAGAGAAGGGAGTAAGTTTGCCTCAATTTTCAGACACTTATTTAAGATTAAAATAACTCAACAAACAGGGATTCCTAAAATAATGTTTTTTATTAGTTATCAGAAAAACTTATACTCACAAGAAATAAGAGTTATGATTTGCATAGTAGGTACTTAATAAACATGTTTAAGTGATTTTCTAAATGTAATTGCTAGGCAAATGTTTGTTTTACATAGAATTTGATAAAATCTGCACATCTATACATTTAAACTAATTTATAATTATAAAATAATTTATGATTATGTTCTTATCTTAAATACATTGTCTCAGATTTTATTTCTTTATGACTATCTTTTAGGGAAGTATGATAGTTTGCAAAGTTTTAAATTTAATTAGATACAAAGACTATGGAATTTTGGGAAAATTGTTTACTTAATGTGATAATGATAACACTTTTTCATACATTTTTTTATTGTAGTCAAACTGTCTCACAACACCTTTCAAGATTAAAATGAAATTTAGCTGTCAAGCAAAGTAAAATCTAAATTGCTTAGAAAACTCTGGATTTATAGCAGACTAGCAAATAGGTCATATATGAAATTCATATGCAGCTTCTTGAAGATGTAAATTGAAGAAAACTAATTCAAGTCGCTCAAGGAAAATATGTTACTCTGTTTATGTTAAAAAGCTGTGAGCAAGACAACTTAATGAAAATTGGGTGCATTGCTATATAGCTTCAAGCTACTGTAGTTACAGAATTGAAGAGATATTTAATTATAAGTTCTAATAAGAATATCCATGTGACACAGGAAAACATAACTTTTTTTTAAAATTCAGATATATTGAGGTAATAAATGGACATAAAAAAAGCATGGAAGACATGTCTGTGATCTTAAAAAAATGATTATTCACTTTGGAATGAACAAAATGGTGCATGCAATCAAATTAGTTAGCACCTTTATGTTATATCCTCTAGGGGTATGCTATTTCCACCTGATATAAACTGGACTTAATTATGGATTGATATTCTACAATTAGGTATAAAGAGAGATATGAGTGATAATCTAAAGAGAGCATTGATAGATGACCCAGGAAGAGTGTCAAGAGATGGCTTACACAGATCCTGCTTCATCAGAAACCAAAACTGGAGCCTTGTCAGATTTTATTGAATGCCTCAGGTATCTGCTATCTCCCTAGAACTGATCCCCTAGTACTGGATGGAAGCTAATGAGGAAAAACAAAACCTGCATTATTTCTGACATTTCTTTTAGGAAAAAAGAATTGCTTCTTGTAATAATTAATAACATTAGAATTTAGGAAGCCGGGCCTCCCCGGTGGCGCAGCAGGTTAAGCTCAGCGCTGTGAAGCTGTCCACAGCCTCTGCAGCGCTGGTTCAATTCCCGGCCAGCCATGGAGATTCCCACACAGCACAGACCTCTCCTGCCTCGCCCGCTGCTCCCCTCAGCAATATGCTTCGGTCCTTCTGCCTGTTCTACTCCCCACTCTGTCTCTGGTGAATCCTCTCACCTTCTTTCACCTGTGGCCTGTACTCCTGCTATTGCATTAATAAAAAAACAATCAATCAATCAATCAATCTTAGAATTTAGGAAGCCTTGCATATTATTATTCTAGGATTGAGTCATCACCATTGAAAGTCTGGAGTGGGAAGAATATCCCTTACAAATAAGAATGACTTAGATGCTGCAGACAAAGTGAATAATGCAAGGGAATATTTAAAATTTTAAAATAGGCCCTGGAAGACAATTCTGGATCAGTCCATCAAAGCAACAAAACAAACAAAAACAAAAATATAACAGAATTCAAAAAAATCTCCAAAATCTCCAACAAAGGAGAGATTAGTGAAACTAACCAGGTTTCCCCCAAGGCCACTCTAGAAGTATCAGTGTTGTAAAACAGAAGAGTTTTAATAACAGAATGGACTGCACAGGCAAGTGCTTCTTGAACAAAGCCAATTGAATGAAACTAAATGGTTGTATTTTTATTAATCCTGAAATAACTTAATTGTTTTTTTTAGAACGGCTTGATATGTCAAATATTGTTATTTGTGCTATTATCCTAGTGCTTTCAATTCAGATACATTCTCCTTCATTCCTTCTACCAAAAGAAATATTGAGGTTTTCCTTTCAAGCAGATAAAACTTCAAGATTTCTGTGCCTCACTTTCTCCATGTTTACAGAGTCATTCCTTTAACATTTCATGCACAGGTATTTCTTTTCAATCTTGACATTCTTCTGCCTTTCTGCATCATGTGTTTCCATATCGACCTAGTTTACATTATCACTCAAATTTCAAATTTTCATTATGTTCATTATTTTCTATTTAAGGAATCAAAATTAGCATGAAGTTTACCCCATTCAAAATAGATCTCTTATTGCATTTGTTGCTTTTATATAAACACCTTTTAAAAAAGGGATCACTTTACATAATTTACACTTTTTATTAACTTAGACAATTTCAGTAGAGTCTGTTAACACCAAGAATGGAGAAGTGCTGAAAAGCCTATGTCTGGTTCAGGCTGGTATAACCTGCTTCCTTCTTTCTGTGTTATTTCCTATTACACATCCATGTGTGAGTCACATGTACACAAAGAGAGGGCTTTCTAGAACCTTAAATATATATACTGGTAGTAAATAATCCGGCATTATATTCTGTTTGACACCTTAGATTCTACATGAATAGCAGCCTTTTTTTTATTACTAGAAGATCCTGTTTTGATGTTATAAAACTGTATTTGAAAATAGCAAAGAAACAACTCTCTTAAGTCTTGGAAGAATAGCCAGATAGTAAATAATACTGTGCCATCAGCAGATTGCCTTTCTGACTGGAAGCCAACAAAATGTACTTTGAGTGTCGTAGGTATGAGGAGAGAAAGGGCTGGGAAGGCAGACTATATGCATAAGCACACAGGACATTTCACAGAGGAAAGTTCATCAGTAAAGGACTTTATTGATGAAGTAATAATAAATAGTCATCTCATAAATGTTAAGCATTGTTTTAAATGTTAAAAATATATTGAATACCAATTAATATCATCCTTTAAAAAATGAATTGCATGAAAGAATTTCAAAAAACATTTAAAAAGATATTCTATAGCTAATATGCATTAGGTTTTAGATGACAGTGCAGAAATTCCCTAAGGTGACTTCATTTTTATGCTTTTATCATCAAGCACTTTAATTTCCAGTCTGCATTAAAAAGATTATTAAAGGATAGTTTTATTTCATGACTATGGAAAGTTTCCTGTGACATAATAACTGCATGAACTTTCAAACTATGGAAACTTTCAAGAGTCTCTTAATTCCTCTGAATCCATTTCCTTACATGTAATGAGAGCTCCTGGGACACAGTGGATACTTAAAAAATGTTATTTCTTCTTCCCTCTTTATTTCTTTACTTTATATTTAAGAATATTTTTGAGAAAAATGTATTTTGTTCTTATTATATTGATAAATATTTTATTAGAAAAAAAATTCATACCTTCAGAAAAGTTGAATGAATGACACAGGTGAAAACATATAAGACTATCAATAATTGACTTTTTGACTTACAAAATATCAGTGTACTAGGAGATGGGTATAGGAGTGCTCTTTATATTTATTTTGAACCACATGAAATTATTATTTTTATAGTTTAAATGCATAAATATCAACAACTCATTTGTTCACCCTTTTCTAGCTATAAAAATAAATGTAGATACAAATGTATATATCCATTTATCCACATGCCTATCTACCTTTTTATCATCTATATCAATTATCATATCTCATATGCCAGTCTCATAATTTTTCACTCCTATAGCAGTAAGTTATTTTTCTCTCTCTCTACACACACATACACACACACAATTAACAATGTTTCTTTTGCTTTTTAAAAGATACATATTAATCCATTGGGAAGGGGATGTACCATAAATTAGTCAACCAAACTTTGTATAAGAAATAATGATACTGCCAGTATTTGTCATTATAAATAATTTCAAAGAAGTTCACATTATGCATAACTTTTGTTGTTGTTGCCTTGTTTTAGTTTCTTGTTGTTATTGATGACTTAAACTGATAGAATTTACTTACTGAAAGAATTATTGAGTGAATGGAAAAATACATATATACTTGGTACATGGTTACACATCAAATATTCTTACAAAGAAGAATACCATTTTAATATCCCAGCAGCATAAGAGGATCCCTGTTTACTCACAAGGTCACATAAAGTGTGTTTCAATATGTTCTCAAGCTAATTGATAGAAAGATTATCATATTGTAATTTTTTTTTCTTGTTTTAAGAGGAACTGAGTGTAGGTTTTGTTTTTGTTTGTTTTTTGGTAGGTTGGTTGGTCGTATGAGAGTCATTTGTACCTGTGATTTGAGTTTTGATTTTAATTGAAAGCTTAAACTTTTCTACATTGCACATACATATTTTCAGTTTGCCATTTATTTATTTTACTGTGTTTTTCCAGGCATTTTTTTTGTTAGTCAAATTTATTGCTTTTCTTTATTGCATGCCCAGGTTATAAAAGAAATCATGCATATTTTCTTCAAGGATTGTGTTATTTCATTTTCACATTTTGACATGCTATCCATTTTGAGTCTATTTTTAACTGTTTATGTGAGGTACAGCTACTTTTTTTTTCTTTTTCTAAATAGTTACCCAGAGTACTGCTAGTGATTTATTTAAAAGTATATCTTTTCTCTAGTGTTTTGAATATTTTTCTTCACAAACACTAAATGTCTGGGGCCTCCCTGGTGGCACAAGGGGTTAAGACGCACCTATGAAGCTATCTGCAGCTAATGCAGGGCAAGTTCAATCCCCCGCAGGCCAGGGAGCAACCTACACGGGACAGCAGACCTCTATCTTGCCCCTTGCTCCCCTCAGCAGTGTATTTCAGTCTGCCTGTTCTGTTCCACACTCTCTCTGGTGAATCCTCCACCCTCCCACACCTCTGGCTTGTACCCCAGTTTTGGTATGCATAAATAAATAAACCTTTTAAAAAAACACTAAATGTGTTTCAACGAGCTCTCTGTCTAAACTTACTTTTGCATCCCAAGGATCTCTGTGTACCCATGTGGCCATTGTACATGTTTTTAAATTGATTATTTACAATATGTTCAAAGTCTAGTAGTGCTAAAGCCCCTTCAATACTACCCCCACCCAGTTTCTTCTGTGTTGTACTGGCATTCTATTTTTTTCATATTTTTAGTTTAAATTTTAGAATTAATTTCTAGTATTGTGGAAAAAACAGTTTAAACAAAAAACATTTATTAATTTATCATTTTTATGTTAAAAATTAAGAAGCTTACATTAAAATTGTATCCTCATGTGCCCAAGCTTACTTGTTTTTCTTATTGTAGCATTTACCAATTTCTTCTTTTGATAAAGTTTCTCCCCTAACATTGGAATACCTCTTGAGTACAGTATTCCCTGATTTCTTGTATATTTAATACTGTTTTCCTATATACTTGATACTTTAAGAACTTAGCTTACGATAAAATGCTTGGCACCTCTTTAAATTGCTTTTAATGTGTTATTGAAAAATTGAGGAGTGTACAGCGTTCTTTCTTTCATAACTTAGTCTTTTTTTTAAGTTTAATGTCTAATAATTGTATTACTTTGTATAGCATCATGTGTTTCAGGATGTTTTCCCCAAGTACATGGTGATCTTTTTCAGTATTTAAATTTAGTCACTTCTTTTCAGTAAGCAATTATACAGTCACTTTTAAATATTGCGTCTGCTCCATTATTTTTGCTTTTACAAGGGATCAAATAATTTTTACAATGAACCATTATTCCTGCATCCTACATGAATTTTTTTTGCCTGAATCTCTTTACCTTTTAATTTATTTCATTTTGTTCTCAGAGACATTTTCACATTTTTTTTAAATAATAAATTTTATTTTTTATATTCCCCCATACAAATGCAAAAGCCCCATTCTGACCCCAATCCTTCCCTTCCCCCCCCACCCCCAAAAAGTGTCTCTGGTTCATAGTTTTTTGTTGATTTTGATTTTCACTTTCTTATATTCATTTTCCGGGTCCCTTATTTAAGTTTTCTAGATTCCTGCTATGAGTGAGACCATCCGGTATTTTTTTTTTCTTTTGGCTTATTTCGCTGAGCATGATCCCTTCCAGCGCCATCCATGTTGCTGCAAATTGCATGTGTTTATCTTTTTTGAATGCTGAGTAATATTCCATGGTATATATGTACCACATCTTCTTGATCCAGTCATCTATTTTTGGGCATTTGGGTTGTTTCCAAAGCTTAGCTATTGTAAACAGTGCTGCTATAAACATAAGGGTGCAGGTGTTCTTTGGAATTGATGTTTCTGTGTCCTTTGGGTAAATACCAAGGAGTGGAATTGCTGGATCATATGGAAGCTCTATATTTAGTAGGTCCAGAAATCTCCACACAGCTCTCCATAGTGGTTGGACCAGTTTGCACTCCCACCACAGTGCAGAAGAGTTCCTTTTTCTCCACACCCTCGCCAACATTTGTTGTTGCTAGTTTTTTTAATATGTGCCATTCTCACTGGTGTGAGATGGTATCTCATGGTAGTTTGAATTTGCATTTCCCTGATGACAAGTGATGTTGAACATTTTTTCATATGTCTGTTGGCCATTTGCATTTCCTCTTCAGAGAAGTTTCTTTTTAGCTCTTCTGCCCATTTTTTGACTGGATTATTTTCTTTGTTGTTGCTGAGTCTCATCAGCTCTTTGCAGATTTTTGTGATCAGTCCTTTATCATTAGTGTTGGGTGCAAAAATGTTCTCCCAGTTGGTGGGTTTCTCTTTTGTTTTTGTTATTGTCTCTTTTGCTGTGCAGAAGCTCTTTCATTTGATGTAGTCCCAGCTGTTTATCTTTGCCTTCACTATCACTGCTTTGGGTGATGTGTCTGTAAAGATGTCTTTGATGTGCAAATCCCGTAGTGTTTCGCCTATATTTCCTTCTATGTATTTTATGGTTTCAGGTCTTATGTCTAGTTCTTTAATCCATTTTGAGTTGATTTTTGTGTATGGTGTGAGGTAGTGGTCAAGCTTCATTCTTTTGCATGTAGCGACCCAGTTTTCCCAGCACCATTTATTGAACAAACTTTCTTTGCTCCAATGCATAGTCTTTGCTCCTTTGTCAAAGATTAGTTGACCATAAATCTGTGGGTTTATTTCTGGATTTTCTATTCGATTCCATTGGTCTGTATGTCTGTTCTTGTTCCAATACCATGCAGTTTTGATGATTATGGCTTTGTAGTATAGTTAGAAGTCTGGGAGTGTGATGCCTCCATTTCCTTCTTTTTTTGTCAGTAGAGCTTTGGCTATTCGGGGTTTTTGGTGATTCCTTATGAATTTCATCAATAATTGTTCTATTTCTTTGAAGAATGACATTGAAATTTTGATTGGAATATCATTGAATCTATATATTGCTTTTGGAAGGATGGCCATTTTAATAATGTTTATTCTTCAATCCATGAGCAGGGGATGTCTTTCCATTTCTTTGTGTCTTCTTCTATTTCTTTTAACAGTGTTTTATAGTTTTTCTTTGTATAGGTCCTTTACCTCTTTTGTTAGATTTATTCCCAAATATTTGATTTTTTTTGTTTCGATAATAAAAGGGATGGTTTTTTTTTTATTTCTTCTTCAGATTTGTTGTTTGTGTATAGGAAGGCTACTGACTTTTGCGTGTTGATTTTGTATCCTGCCACTTTACTGAATTGATTGATGAGTTGAATTAGTTTTTTCTGTGGAGATTTTGGGGTTCTCTATGTATATTATCATATCATCTGCAAATAGTGATAGTTTGACTTCTTCTTTTCCTATTTGGATTCCTTGGATGTCTTTCTCTTGTCTTATTGCTCTGGCTAGGACTTCCAGTATTATATTAAAAAGCAGCGGTGAGAGTGGACATCCTTGTCTTGTTCCAGATCTTAATGGAATTTCTTTCAGCTTTTCACCATTGAGAATGATACTGGCTGTTGGCTTGTCATAGATGGCCTTTATGATGTTGAGGTATGTTCCTTGTATCCCAAGAATTTCAAGGGCTTTTATCATGAATGGGTGTTGCACTTTGTCGAAAGCTTTCTCAGCATCTATTGATATTATCATATGGTTTTTATATTTCTTTTTGTTGATGTGTTGGATACATTGATTGATTTTCGGATGTTAAACCATCCTTGTGTCCCTGGAATGAATCCAACTTGGTCGTGGTGAATTATCTTATGGATACATTGTTGGATTCTGATAGCCAAACTTTTATTGAGGATTTTTGCATCAGTGTTCATTAGGGAGATTGGCCTGTAGTTTTCCTTTTTTGTGTTGTCCTTATTCGGTTTTGGTATTAGTGTAATATTGGCTTCATAGAAGGTGTATGGTATTGTCCCTTCCTTCTCAAATTTTTGGAAGAGTTTGTGAAGGATAGGCACTAATTCGTCTCTGAATCTTTGGTAGAATTCATTTGTAAATCCATCAGGTCCTGGGCTTTTGTTTTGGGGGAGGTTTTTGATTACCATTTCAATTTCGCTGCTTGTAATTGGTCTGTTTAGGTGTTCTATTTCTTCTTTATCTAGCTTTGGGTGATTGTAGAGTTGTAGGAATTTGTCCATCTCCTCTAGATTGTTGAACTTGTTTCCATATAACTGTTCATAGTAGTTACTGATTATTCTTTTGATTTCTGCTGTGTCCTTTGTGATTTCTCCTCTTTCATTTATGATCCTGTGTATTTGTGCTTTCTCCCTTTTTTCCTTTGTGCCTGGCTAGGGGTTTGTCTATTTTATTTATTTTTCAAAGAACCAGCTCTTGGTTTCATTGATCTTTTGGATTGTTTTTTTTAGTTTCAATTTCATTTATTTCTGCTTTGTTTTTTATTATTTCTTTTCTTCTACTGGTATTGGGGTTTTTTTGTTGTTCTTTTTCTAGATCTTTGAGCTTCGAGATTAGGTTGTTTCTTTGAGTTCTTCTTGTTTTTTGGTGTGAGCTTCTATTGTATATATTTTCCTCTTATTACTGCTTTTGCTGCATCCCATACATTTAGGATATTGGTGTCCTCCTTATTCAATTCAAAGAATTTTTTAATTTCTTCTTTGATCTCCTCGTTAGTCCAGTGGTCTTCCATTAGTGTGGTTTTTAATCTCCATGAGGTAGGATAGTTCCTTGTCTTCTTTTTATGGTTTATTTCTAGTGTGATGCCTTCGTGGTCAGAAAAGATGGTTGGTATGATTTCAATCTTGGTGTATCTGTTGATGTTTGTCTTGTGCCCAGTATGTGATCGATCCTGGATAATGATCCGTGTGCGCTTGAGAAAAATGTGTACTCCGTTTTTTTTTGGGGTTTAGTGTTCTATAGATGTCTGTTAAGCCCAAATGCTCTAGGTCCTTATTTAGAGCTTTAGTTTCTTTACTTACTTTTTGTCTTGTTGATCTATCCATTGTTGATAGTGGTGTGTTGAAGTCTCCCACTACGTATGTGTTTTCTCTGATGTCTGTTTTCAAAGAGGACAACAGTTGTCTGATATATTTCTGGTGCTCCTTCGTTTGGTGAGTATATGTTAATGAGTGTTATTTCTTCTTGAAGTATTGTCCCTTGATCATAATGTAGTGACCATTGGGGTCTCTCTTTTTATTTTTTTGAGTTTGAAGTCTGTTTTATCTGATATAGTATAGCTGTTCCTGCTTTCTTTTATGGCCCCTTGCTTGTAGGATTGTTTTCCATCCTTTGACTTTGAGCCTATTTTTTTCTTTTGTAGCTAAAATGTGTTTCTGAAGACAGCAAAAGGTTGGGTTTTGTTCTTTAATCCAGGCTGCAACTCTGTGCTCTTTTATTGAAGAGTTTAGTCCATTTACATTTAGAGTTAATATTGATATGTTAGAATCTGTATTTGCCATTGTGTTTGTCTTTCTTTTGATTTTATTTATTTATTCTTTAATAACTTTTTATTTTGGTCTTTTTCGTTGTTATTCGTCCCTCTGAGGTTCTGGCTTTAGGATTCCATGTAGTATTTTTTGGAGTGGGGGTTTAGTCGCAATGAAATTCGGAGTTCTCTTTTGTCTGGGAAGGTCCATATTCTTTCTTCATGGAGGAAAGAGAGCTTTGCGGGATAGAGTATTCTTGGTTGGCATCTGTTTTCTTGAGTTGTTGACTATGTCCTCCACTCTTCCTTGCCGTAGTGTTTCTTCAGAGAAGTCTGATGTCAGCCTGATTGGTTTTCCTTTGAATGTTATCTGTTTCTTCCCTCTTGTCAGCTTCATTATTTTTTCCTTGTCCTGGATTCTTGGGAGCTTTACTATTATGTGTTTGCTGTGTTTTTCCTTTCGTCGTGGAAGTTTGGTGTTCTTCTTGTTCTTGTATATCAATTTTCAGCTCCTTCTTCGCATTTGGGAAGTTCTTTCAATTATCTCCTGGAATATTTTCTCTGTCCCTACATCTGTCTCCTCTCCTTCTGGAATTCCTATAACTCTTATATTTCCTTTCCTCATGGAGTCAGATAGTTCCCTGAGTCTTTCTTCATTCTTTTTCCTTCGTACTTCTCTTTCCTTTTCTGTTTTGGTTCTTTTTATTTCTGTGTCTTCAAGAGTACTTATTCGTTCTTCCATTTCATCTATTCTGCTTTCATTGCTTTTTCCAGAGTTCTTTAGTTCCTCCATTAATTCTTTGATTCCTGCATTTCTTTTACTTCCCTCTTTAGGGACTCAATTTCATTCTTCTGACCATTGTTTTCCCTCTTTAGGGACTCAATTCCTTCTTCTGATCTATCACTTTTTTAATCATGGGCAATTTTAAAATTCTCTTTCTGAAAGGCTCAGAGTTCTTCCAAGTTGCTGTCGTTGCAATTGGGGAGTGGTTTTCTTTTTGTGGTGTGCTTCTTTCCTGAGGTGTTGTTAGGTTGCATGTGGTCTTCTACTCCCTACTGTCTGTTTTCTATTTGTCGTAATGTGTTGGGACACTGTGTTGCTCGGACTGGCTGCATCTTGGTGAACTTCTCCGCTCCCTCTGACTCCTGCAGGGCCATCTCTGGCTTCTGGGGGAGCTTTTTGATGGTTTTAGGCAGTTTTTACTGAAGAAATGTCCCTGTTTCTATAATGGCGAAGCAGGATGCAGTCCTGCGCCTCCGGTCTCAGGCACACTCTTCTGTCTGCCGGTCTGCCCCGGACGTGGGTGCCTGCTTCCTCTGTGGGCTCAGACTGCTGGTCGGAAGGGGCCTGGCATGGGCTAACTTCCCAAGCTGGCCACTGGGTCCTCCAGAAGCCTTCTGCCCTTCTCAAGCAGTCTTAAGAAAATTTCCTGTTCTATGGGGTGTTAGTGACTTTTTTTTTTTCCTGGTCGCTAGGTGGCCAGCAGAGATCTCTCCTATTGTCCTCGGGGGGCTGTTTTTCGCTCCCCCTACCCCGTGGGACAGGAATAGAGCGGGAATGGTAGGGTAAGCCTAAACAGCTTTGGGGTGCTGGTCTGCCTTGTGCCCCACCCGTCGTGGAGACCCACGCCCCGAGTTTTCGTGCCCCGGGTCTCAGTTCAAAGCCCTCAGGTCCAGGAGGCGGGCTGTAGCCCAGTACAGTGGCGCGGGAATGGCGCCTTTTGCACCCAGCTTCCGTGCCTGGGCGCCTGGTTCCTGCTCACTCAGGAGGGACTTTCACCCATGTGAGGGTCTCCGCGCGTCTCCCCGCAAGCCTAGGTCGCAGCGCGGGGACCTGGGCAGCTGCGATCAGGTCTGCGTTTGCTTTTCAAACATGCCAAGCGTGCCGCTTTCCCCCGCAAGCAAGATACCGGCAGCCCGGGCTGTGTGCGTGTCTCCTGGGGTCTTTGTTCTTCTCTAATGGCGCCCGGAGCCGTTCGCTCACCGCCGCGGCGGATCTGCAGGGTTCGCCTCAGCTCCCGTTCACGGGGTGTGGTGGCTGCAATAGTTCTTTCCACGGCACAGTCCCGCTTGCTGCGTTGTTTGTTTTTGTTGCCGTTTTTTGGTTTGGTTGTTTTTCCTCCTCTCTGCTGGTCGGAGAGTGCCGCCTCTGTGGGCGGGGGAGGGGAGCAGGGTTCTGCGCTTCCTCCCCTCTAGTCCTCTTTA
>NW_023605037.1:0-29026 GCF_014898055.3 Talpa occidentalis
CGCCCAGGCACGGGAGCGGTGCAAAAGGCGCCATTCCCGCCCACTGAACTGGGCTACAGCCCGGTCCTGGAACTGAGGGCTTTTGAACTGAGACCGGGGCACGAAAATTCGGGGCGTGGTTTCTCCCCACGACGGTGGGGCACAAGGCAGACACAGCACCCCAAAGCTGTTGAGGTGTACCCTACCATTCCGCTCTGTTCTCTGTCCCACGGGGTGGGGGAGGCGCGAAAAACAGCCCCCAAAGGACAATAGGAGAGATCTCTGGCGCCACCTAGCGACCAGGAAAAAAAAAGTCACTAACCCTATAAAAACAGGACATTTCTTAAGACTGCTTGAAAAGGGCAGAAGGTTTCTGTAGTGGCCAGCCCGGGAAGTTATTCCACGCAGGCCCTTCCGACCAGCAGTCTGAGCCCACAGAGGGAGCAGGCACCCACGTCGGGGCACGACCGGGTGCGCAGAAGAGTGTGCCTGAAACCGGAGGCGCAGGGACTGCATCCCGCTTCGCCATTTGAGAACAGGGACATTTCTTCAGTAAAAACTGCTAAAACCAGCAGAAAGCTCCCCAGAAGACAGAGATGGCTCCTGGAAGAGCCAGAGGGGAGCGGAGAAGTTCACCCAGATGTCAGTCAGTCGAGCAACACAGTGTCCCACGCATACGACAAAATTAGAAAACAGACAGTAGGGAGTAGAAGAACCACACGCAACCTAAAAACTCCTCAGGAAAGAAGCACACCACAAAAAGAAAACCACTCCCCAGATGCAACGACAGCAACTTGGAAGAACTTCTGAGCCTTCCAGAAAGAGAATTTAAAATTGCCATGATTAAAAAAGTGATAGATCAGAGGAAATTGAGTCCCTAAAGAGGGAAGTAAGAGAAATGCAGGAGATCAAAGAATTAATGGAGGAACTAAAGAACTCTGGGAAAGCAATGAAAGCAGAATAGATGAAATGGAAGAACGAATAAGTAATCTAAAGACACAGAAATAAAAAGAACCAAAACAGAAAAGGAAGAGAAGTACGAAGGAAAAAGAATGAAGAAAGACTTCGGGAACTATCTGACTCCATGAGGAAAGGAAATATAAGAGTTATAGGAATTCAGAAGGAGAGGAGAGAGAGGTAGGAACAGAGAAAATATTCATGGATATATTGAAGAGACTTCCCAAATGAGAAGAAGGAGCTGAAATTGATATACAAGAAGCAAGAAAGAACACCAAACTTCCACAACGAAAGGAAAAACACAGCAAGACACATAATAGTAAAGCTCCCAAGAATCCAGGACAAGGAAAAAATAATGAAGCTGACAGAGGGAAGAAACAGATAACATTCAAAGGAAAACCAATCAGCTGACATCAGACTTCTCTGAAGAAACACTACGGGCAAGGAGAGAGTGGAGGGACATAGTCAACAGACTCCAAGAAAACAGATGCCAACCAAGAATACTCTATCCGCAAAGCTCTCTTTCCTCCATGAAGAAAGAATATGGACCTTCCCAGACAAAGAGAAACTCCGGAATTTCATTGCGACTAAACCCCACTCCAAAAAATACTACAAGGAATCCTAAAGCCAGAACCTCAGAGGGACGAATAACAACGAAAGAAGACCAAAAAAAAAAAAGTTATTAAAAGAATAAATAAATAAAATCAAAGGAAAGACAAAACATAAGGCAAATACAGATGCTAACATATCAATATTAACTCTAAATGTAATGGACTAAACTCTTCAATAAAAAGACACAGAGTTGCAGCCTGGATTAAGAAACAAAACCAACCTTTTGCTGTCTCCAGGAAACACATTTAGCTACAAAGATAAAAAAATAGGCTCAAGTCAAAGGATGGAAAACATCCTACAAGCAAATGGGCCAAAAAGAAAGCAGGAACAGCTATACTTATATCAGATAAAGACTTCAAACTCAAAAAAATAAAAAGAGACCCCAATGGTCACTACATTATGATTAAGGGACAATACTTCAAGAAGAAATAACACTCATTAACATATACTCACCAACGAAAGAGCACCAAAATATATCAGACAACTGTGTCCTCTCTGAAAACAGACATCAGAGAAAACACATATGTAGTGGGAGACTTCAACACACCACTATCAACAATGGATAGATCAACAAGACAAAAATAAGTAAAGAAACTAAAGCTCTAAATAAGGACCTAGAGCATTTGGGCCTAACAGACATCTATAGAACACTAACCCAAAAAAACGGAGTACACATTTTTCTCAAGCGCACACGGATCATTCTCCAGGATCGATCACATACTGGGCACAAGACAAACATCAACAATACACCAAGATTGAAATCATACCAACCATCTTTTCTGACCACGAAGGCATCAAACTAGAAATAAATCATAAAAAGAAGCAAGGAACTATCCTACCTCATGGAGATTAAAAGCCACACTACTGGAAGACCACTGGACTAACGAGGAGATCAAAGAAGAAATTAAAAATTCTTTGAATTGAATGACAAGGAGGACACCAATATCCTAAATGTATGGGATGCAGCAAAAGCAGTAATAAGAGGAAATATATAGCAATAGAAGCTCACATCAAAAAACAAGAAAGAACTCAAAGAAACAACCTAATCTCGAAGCTCAAAGATCTAGAAAAAGAACAACAAAAAACCCCAGAACCAGTAGAAGAAAAGAAATAATAAACCAAAGCAGAAATAAATGAAATTGAAACTAAAAAAACAATCCAAAAGATCAATGAAACCAAGAGCTGGGTTCTTTGAAAAAATAAATAAAATAGACAAACCCCTAGCCAGGCTCAAAAGGAAAAAAGGGAGAAAGCACAAATACACAGAATCATAAATGAAAGAGGAGAAATCACAACGGACACAGCAGAAATCAAAAGAATAATCAGTAACTACTATGAACAGTTATATGGAAACAAGTTCAACAATCTAGAGGAGATGGACAAATTCCTACAACTCTACAATCACCCAAAGCTAGATAAAGAAGAAATAGAACACCTAAACAGACAATTACAAGCAGCGAAATTGAAATGGTAATTAAAAACCTCCCCAAAAACAAAAGCCCAGGACCTGATGGATTTACAAATGAATTCTACCAAACATTCAGAGACGAATTAGTGCCTATCCTTCACAAACTCTTCCAAAAAATTGAGAAGGAAGGGACAATACCAAACACGTTCTATGAAGCCAATATTACACTAATACAAAACCGAATAAGGACAACACAAAAAGGAAAACTATAGGCCAATCTCCCTAATGAACACTGATGCAAAATCCTCAATAAAATTTAGCTATCAGAATCCAACAATGTATCCATAAGATAATTCACCACGACCAAGTTGGATTCATTCCAGGGCACAAGGATGGTTTAACATCCGAAAATCAATCAACGTTATCCAACACATCAACAAAAAGAAATATATAAAACCATATGATAATATCAATAGATGCTGAGAAAGCTTTCGACAAAGTGCAACACCCATTCATGATAAAAGCCCTTGAAATTCTTGGGATACAAGGAACATACCTCAACATCATAAAGGCCATCTATGACAAGCCAACAGCCAGTATCATTCTCAATGGTGAAAAGCTGAAAACAATTCCATTAAGATCTGGAACAAGACAAGGATGTCCACTCTCACCACTGCTTTTCAATATAATACTGGAAGTCCTAGCCAGAGCAATAAGACAAGAGAAAGACATCCAAGGAATCCAAATAGGAAAAGAAGAAGTCAAACTATCACTATTTGCAGATGATATGATAATATACATAGAGAACCCAAAATCTCCACAGAAAAACTAATTCAACTCATCAATCAATTCAGTAAAGTGGCAGGATACAAAATCAACACGCAAAGTCAGTGGCTTCCTATACACAAACAATAAATCTGAAGAAGAAGAAATCAAAAAAACCACCCCTTTTATTATCGAAACAAAAAAAATCAAATATTTGGGAATAAATCTAACAAAAGAGGTAAAGGACCTATACAAAGAAAACTATAAAACACTGTTAAAAGAAATAGAAGAAGACACAAAGAAATGGAAAGACATCCCCTGCTCATGGATTGGAAGAATAACATTATTAAAATGGCCATCCTACCAAAAGCAATATACAGATTCAATGCTATTCCAATCAAAATCTCAATGGCATTCTTCAAAGAAATAGAACAATATTGATGAAATTCATATGGAATCACCAAAAACCCGAATAGCCAAAGCTCTACTGAAAAAAAAGAAGGAAATGGAGGCATCACACTCCCAGACTTCAAACTATACTACAAAGCCATAATCATCAAAACTGCATGGTATTGGAACAAGAACAGACATACAGACCAATGGAATCGAATAGAAAATCCAGAATAAACCCACAGATTTATGGTCAACTAATCTTTGACAAAGGAGCAAAGACTATGCATTGGAGCAAAGAAAGTTTGTTCAATAAATGGTGCTGGGAAAACTGGGTCGCTACATGCAAAAAATGAAGCTTGACCACTACCTCACACACACACAAACAAAATCACTCAAATGGATTAAAGAACTAGACATAAGACCTGAAACCATAAAATACATAGAAGGAAATATAGGCGAAACACTACGGGATTTGCACATCAAAGACATCTTTACAGACACATCACCCAAAGCAGTGATAGTGAAGAGAAAGATAAACAGCTGGGACTACATCAAATTAAAGAGCTTCTGCACAGCAAAAGAGACAATAACAAAAACAAAGAGAAACCCCACCAACTGGGAGAACATTTTTGCACCCAACACTAATGATAAAGGACTGATCACAAAATCTGCAAAGAGCTGATGAGACTCAGCAACAAAAGAAAAATAATCCAGTCAAAATGGGCAGAAGAGCTAAAAAGAAACTTCTCTGAAGAGGAATGCAAATGGCAACAGACATATGAAAAAATGTTCAACATCACTTGTAATCAGGGAAATGCAAATCAAAACTACCATGAGATACCATCTCACACCAGTGAGAATGGCACATATTAAAAAACTAGCAACAACAAATGTTGGCGAGGATGTGGAGAAAAAGGAACTCTTGTGCACTGTTGTGGGAGTGCAAACTGGTCAACCACTATGGAGAGTGTGTGGAGATTTCTGGACCTACTAAACATAGAGCTTCCATATGATCCAGCAATTCCACTCCTAGGTATTTACCCAAAGGACACAGAAACATCAATTCCAAAGAGCACTGCACTCCTATGTTTATAGCAGCACTGTTTACAATAGCTAAGCTTTGGAAACACCCAATGCCCAAAAATAGATGACTGATCAAGAAGATGTGGTACATATATACCATGGATATTACTATCAGCATTCAAAAAAGATAAACACATGCAATTTGCAGCAACATGGATGGCGCTGGAAGGGATCATGCTCAGCGAAATAAGCAAAAAGAAAAAGAAAAATACCGGATGGTCTCACTCATAGCAGGAATCTAGAAATTAAATAAGGGACCAGGAAATGAATATAAGAAAGTGAAAATCAAAATCAACAAAAAAACTATGAACCAGAGACACTTTTTGGGGGGTGGGGGGCGGGAGGGGAAGGATTGGGGTCAGAATGGGGCGTTTGCAATTGTATGGGGGATATAAAAAATAAAATTTAATATTAAAAAAAAAAATAAATAAATTTACTTTGGTATAAAAAAAAAAAAGAACTAACAGGCATGTAAAAAAAAAAATAAAAAATAAAATGAATGGGAAAATGAGCAGGGAAATCCTATAAAAATAGGCAGGTGGCAGGAGGAAGTAATTCATCAAGGGAACATATAAAAAGATGCTTAAATTCACTTATAGCAAGAGAAATACAAATTGAAACAACACTGGTAAATATTTCTCATTTAACAAACTAGCAAACTTAAAGCGTAATGGTCCATTCTTTTGGCAAGGTGATATGGAAACAGTCAGTCTCAGACATTGCTGATGTAATTAGAAAATGGTTCAGTCTTTACAGAGGAGGATCTGGCAAAAATATCTGTGCATTTGCTTTTGACTCAGCAATCCCACTTCTAAGAATTTAACCTTGGTGAGCCTCCAAGAATACAAAAATATGTGTGCATAAGATACTTCACTGAAGTATGTTATGATTGCAAAGTATTGGAAATGACTTAAGTGCCCAGGCATAGATTAGTTGCATATACTGTAATATATACACACCCTAGTATTCTACAACTATAAAAGAATTATGAGGAACACCTCTATAATGGAGTGATTTCCAGGATGCCTACTTTAGTGAAAAAGCTGTGTGCAAAAAAAAATCTGTTCATATGCTTCTTTTCATACATGACAGAAGGAAAAATTAAGAAGCATACATTTATTTACTGAACTTTACTATGCCAAAAACAATAATAAAAGGAGGAAGAAAGCAGAGCTCTGCTTTCAGTGGGATGCTGAGGGCAGAGGATATACAGGAATTTGAAAAGTGATGGCAAAGACTGGACCAGATAAGAATCATCAATTGATGTTCCATTTAGGGAGAAATTTTGGTGACAAGAAGGAGGATATTTGTATGAGATCAGTATCTTCCTCATACTGCTTACTAGTGATGAGGAGAAAAAATGTCTAGAATTTTACAGACCAGAAATTGATCAAAATTAGCATCAGCAGTGAGGCAGTGTGGACCATCAGCTGGGACCCTGAGAAAGGACACCTCCTCTAGGCAGATCTCTGGCCTAGAATGATGCCTGAACATAATCACGGGAATCAGACAACTGGAAAGGAATGTCCTATTAAAATAATAAGCAGAGGTCTCTCTGGTGACACAAGGGGTTAAGCCACAGCACTATGAAGCTGTCCACAGCCACTGCAGCACAAGTTTGATCCCTGGCCAGGGAGGTGACCCACATGGCACAGCAGACCTCTCCTGCCTTGCCCGCTGCTCCCCTCAGCAGTGTATTTCAGTAGACCCACCTGTTCTCCCCACACTGTCTCTGGTGAGTTCTCTGACACCCTGCACCTCTGGCCTGTACCCTGGCTCTTGTATGTATAAATGAATAAACCTTTAAAAAATAAAATAATAAAGATATAGGAAACTATTTTCTTTAAACAAATGTAAAAGTTATTGATATTATTAAAGATTACATAAATGTTCCAGATTAAAAAATCTACAGATATAACAAGTAAAGGAAATTTGTGACCCCAGGCTAGATCCTGGCCTATAAAGTAGAAAAATGTAGTAAAAGACATATTTGAGACAACTGATAAAATTTGGAATACTAGTTGTAGATTAGAGTTTGGTATTAATGTAAAACCTATTGAAGTTGGAAACAGTATAGTGGCCATGTAAGACAATATCTCTATTCTTAGATTATAAAGGGCTTGATGGACATAGCTATTTCAGGGATAACCTACCTTCAAATGGTTCATGAAAAAAAAAAATGAGAGAGAGATTGAATGATAAAGCAAATAGGCTAGAGGGTTAAAAATAAGTAAATCTGGTCAACGGAAGTTGAGGATTTTTCTATATTCATTTTTGTGTTATCTTAAGCATTGAAATTGTCTCCCAATTAATGATCTATCAAAATGGGAAAATTTAGATTTCTCACTTGCACCTAAAGGGGGCTTCAACAGCTGTTCAATGATGATCTTTGTCACTTTGTCCAAAGGCATCAGATTCTAAACCTTTCAGGCCAGCCCCAGGGCTACTGCAGTCAGTCCAGTGTTCTCTCTCAAGAGACCACTCCAGGGAGATCCACTCCCAGCAGCCAGTGACCAGCCAGCCCATAGACTGGTCACCTTTAGTGTCACTATGGTTGTACTGCAGAGGGTGTGAATGAGATAGTGTGAAGATCAGTATTTTTTCCGAGCTCTTTGTGTGAACTGCAGGAGGGAGTATGCTCTACTTAAAGGTGCCCAGGCTAGAACCCCTCGAGATAAAGGACCAGAGTGAATGGAACTCTCGTGAATTTTTCCTGCAAAACAGTGGTTAATTTAGCAGCTGGGACAATTGATATTACTCATCTCAAAATATAGAAAACCTTAGCAAGAAAGCCCAAACAGCAGTTTTTAAAGTCTTAGCACAGTTTTCTACCCATCTACGTACTTAAAAGCAACTTAATTAAGATGGCATGATGGATTTTAAAGAAATTAGAAGCCCAGATGTTCATCTCCTACTGAGATAACTTGGTTGTTTCTACTTTCAAGTGAGATTGTGGGTGGATGGGTGCCGGCATGACACACTGGAAAGAAGGTAAGGCAAATACAGATTGTGTTTATTTTGTGAGGATTGATCTCAATCTTTTTGGGTATTTAAATGATACTGGTAATAGCTGAATTTCTGGAGTGTTCTTGGGAACACTTTGAGATAAACCCTTGGATGAATCAGCGAATTTGCTCCCTGTCTTCATTTTAGCGATGAGGAAACAGCCACAGAGATGTAATTTTCTCCGTTAATGAGTGGCAATTACTTCAGAACTTGAGCTACTAAAACAGATTGACTCTGAGATTAAGGGTATTTAATACAGAATAAATGAGTTTAGAAGACACCTTCTCGAGAGCAAACTTGTGTAGAGGATACAAAGATGAGGACTATGTAATAGGATGGTCTGGAATATAACAGTGAGTCCTTAACAGCTTTAAAATTGGCAGATGATGGTTGGTGTGCTGTGAGTTGTCAGTAGACTAATAGGTCATTCTTTGAGGAGATGAGTTTCCTGATCAAATAAAACTGGGAAGCAGGGTATGTTCACAGAACATTAAAAAACATAGTTCCCACATTGTTGGCATTGAAAGCTTGTCTGGGAAATTGTGGGGTTTTTCATCTTGTCCATCTTGTGAATTTCTTTACTCCATGCTGTTTTTCTGTCAGCATGTTTTCTCAGTGATGATGTGGGAGATTCCCCAAAAGATCATGGAATCAGAGGAAGAGAATACAAAAGTAATTGTATTTTTACACACCAACCTCAGCCTTCTTAGTAATTTCTGTTAACTTGCTTTTACTAAAAAAAAAAAAAAAATGAGACAAGTAGCAATTACAGTATAAGAAATAAACTACATCGAATACTATTTTTGACAGATCTAGCAATAGATTATGTATTTATAGCATTTGGGTATGTTTCCCATTTTCCCCCACTTCTCTGTGTTAGGTTTTTATAACTGGTAGTGGCTGAAAACAGAAGTAGGAGAAGTTATAGCAAATCTGCTGTAGGCCACTCCTCTGTAATGCCTGTGGGGAGAGAGGAACAATAGCCCCAAGGTCCTCATAGGCCATTCCTGAGGACAAGTGATTGTCCTCAATCACTTGGCAATCACGATGCTATTAGGATCACCCTGATAGAGCTCAAATGCTTAGATTTGCTGAGAACCGATGGGTCTCGAGAGCCTTGAATTAGAAGTCTGCATGTCTTCATACCAACTGGAATGACCCAGCTCCTCCTGGGGAAGGATGCTCAGGCAAGAATTGGAGCTGCATATGTGTGAACATCTAAATGATTTCATCTCCTACATGTCTTCAGATTTCCACAGTTTATTCCACACGAGTGCAGTAAGTCCATGTGGATGCAGCTATGGTAGTGGTTTGTTCTCCAACTGAAATTCACATGCCCTAGGAAACAGGGTTATAGAGTGACATGCAAGACTCTTCCCTTCCCCAGGACCTTTGTCCTCGGGCCACCCTGTCTCTCTACCCTGCTGGGTAAGTGTTGGGTGAAACTGGTCAAACAGCCCATCTAAGATCTTTAAATTTGGGGAAGTCTCATGGTTTCTTTGGGATGATGTTTCAAGACTCAACTCCGAAATTTCATTTATATCACCCTTCCTGTCTACTAAGGTGCCCAGTGGGGTTACCCACAGATTTGTCCCTATATGTGGGATCAGGAGGTACAAATCTCTACGTTGGATGCCAGACCTAAATTCTAGGTGGCAATGGCAGCTTTCTGTGGGTATCCCTTGATGACCAAAATTTGCCTCTCTTTTTTGTCTTTTCCTGGCAAAGAATAGGCATGAAATAAAAATAAACTCTTGAGATTCCAGATAAATCTCCCTTTCAGACTTTAAATTGAAGAATATAGTTTAAAAAATTTAGATATAAAAGAAAAGATTTTGTTTACTTGGAAGGAGTAATTACATAAAATATTTAGGAAAACCCAACTAGATACCATATTGTGATGGAAAACAATAACTTTTAAATTGTTTAAGGCAGTTTTCTTTAAAATTCTCATAAATGTCTGAGAAATATGCAAACATCATAGGATCTTTGGAGGAGTTGTTAGTTGTCAAATTATTAGTCACACTCAAAACAGAACTCATCAGCTAAGATACTGGCTTGCTGGAAAGAGCAATGTTGAGATTAACCAGGCCACCCTCATTCAGAAGAAGGAAGTCCCTCTATTCTTCTAAGAGAGCTTACCACTGGTTTAAGTTCATGTTTTCCTCATTTTTGTAACCTATAAATAATCTTCCTCCACCTATTTCCTCCTTTTCTTTATTTTTCACATCCTCACATGGATAAGAAAGACTCATCAGCAAAAGGCAGATGGGCAGATGATCTATAGATACTCTGAAGGGAAGGGCAGGGACTAACTTAGTAAGGCTCTTACTGGGCAGCAAAAGATCGTTGGTATAATGGTCTGAAATAAGTGAAAGATGAAAGAAGTATAGTATTTTATGTATTTATTCACCTTTCTTAATTAAAAAGCTCAAGTTCATCTCATTTGTAATTTATCAAACTTTGGAACAGAAACAAATGAGGTTATAACTATCTCCTCTCAGAGATGGATGCTCCGTGCCTTTGCGACACTGTCGTCCACTTGGCAATTAAGGGTCTCACCCTAAACTAGAAGACGGACTCTCTGGCTTATGTTCAATGGAAATGGATGAGAACAGGAAATCATAGAAACAGAGAGAAATGGCTAATTTCCGTTTTGATATGTAAGCAAATTATTTGAATTAGTGGAAGATTTAAAAGTTAAAAATGAAAGGGAGGAATCTAGTCACTGTATTATGCAGTAAATTATATGATGAATGAAATTCCCCTGGGAATATTGATTGCTTTCGCCTTGTTGGCAATGTACAACCATACATCAGCACCCCTCAGTCCACTCTCTGTAGTGAACATGAGGATATTGGGGGTGCCAAGGCGTGGGCCAAATATCCCTGATGGATTATATTAATAGCTGGAGTGGGACCCATTCTATTATCTTTAATTGTCCTAGAACAATAGTTCCAGAGAATTTTCCCCTTTTGCTACATCACTTTTTGCTCAAATCTAATCACTTCAATCTGCTGTCAGTTTTTTTCTAAACTGTGTGCATAATTGGGTACATGTACCACAACAAAAAGATCCACTTTGACACCTGCCATTTCAGAAAACAAGTGCAAGCAAAGAAACAAGGATATTATAATAGACAGATGTATTTATTTTGACAAGTGTGATTTGTTTTTAATTATTAATATTTCACAGTATAGTAGTAACTGTCTTGTAGGCTATTTTATAAAAGCAACATCTGATAATATGTCATTACCACATTAGCATACCTCTACGCAATTAAGGCTCTAGTCAGAATAGGGTTTGACTTTCATTTTTAGTGCAAATTGCCATGAAGCTAGAGAAAAACATGAATATGAGATTTAATAATAATATTGCATTTATGTTACACTTTTGATCAGCTATTCAAAAATACTGCATTGTGTCTATCACAGTGAAATCCTGAAACCTTAATCGAGGAATCTCCAATGACAAGAGAATTATACAATTGTTTCAGTCATCCATTTCTCTGTGACTTTTACATGGGCAATTATTTTTTAAAAGAAATGTATATGCTTGGTTGCAAAACGTGATATTTCAGTTCTAACAGATTAAGCTGAGAAAATGCTCTGAGCAGGCCCAGGGCGCGTCTTGTTGGTCTTGATGACGGTTAAGGAAGTGAGAGGGAACCTGGGGGATTTCTAAGCAGTCATCGCCTCTGTCTATTTCACTCAATAATAAAAACATTCCCATTCAATATGCATCATCTCTGTTTAAATTGCCTAGATCTGAGTCTCCTGGACAAACTCAAAATAGAAGAAAAATATGGAAGGAAAGGTTTCCCTTCCCTCATTTGCACCACCCTTTCAGAGACGGAAAAAAAATCTGATTTTGCTTTAATTTGTCCTCAGCAGTGTCAGCTCTGTCAGAGGAGAGGGCATCCCTGCTGACAGTAATCATTATAACTCCAGGAGACCAGCAGAGATAAATATACTATAAGTCATCTTCTGAGTGGGCCAAACTGGTCACGATCCCTTTGAGGCCCAGGTATTGTGCAGAAAGATTTCCTCTATAAGACCAAGTTTCTCACTGATGCCCAAAGATGTGCTTGTTTGTGATCCTTTCATAGAAAAAATATTAATATATTTCGTGTCAAAATATGCCCGTTGTGCTTATTGGAAGGGGGGGTGGTCTCCATTTTAGATGAAAATATATGCTAGTGTTTGGCAAATAGGATCTCCATAAATTAAAAATAAAAACACAAACCCAGAAGCATTAATCACCATATGTAAATTTTATTGGCATTTTGTTCTAATCTCTCATGATTGTGCTGAGTATTTGCAGAATTAATTGGAAATTGTATATTTGATATGTGTATCATATTCAAAAGCACGATGTATCTAGGGTTTTTTGTTGTTGTTGTTGTTGTTTTTTTTGCAATTAGAAATTCCTAAATCCTACAAAAGGTAAAACAAATAGCACCAAGCAGACATCTGCTGGAGGATTTAAATTATGTTTTTGTTGCTGCTTTGAATATTGTCCCCCGCCCCTCTCCCATAAACCCTTGTTCTCTGTGTTTGGCCTACAGTAACTTTATAAAATTTACTAGGGTAGCGATTTCTTTATTGTGAACCAAGATGTAGAGTAGCAAGGGAGACTCACTCAACCTTGTTTAACTAGAATGGGCATTTGCATGGTTACTGTAGAACATGGTCTGGTAATGAATAACTTCTCCTAAAAGGATGTTTTGTTTTTATTATATCTTTTGTTGTTTTGCCTTTATTGCATTTCCAGGTAATATTTAAACAACTGAATGTACAGTTTACTGTAGTTTGTACAATTCTGCCAACATACTTTTTCATTTTGTATGGCTAGGTCTTTTTCTCTTTTGTCAGAACCAATCAGAGAAACCCTATGATGTATCTTATAAATGAATGTTTTGAAAATGTTGGAATGACATAGGAAAAAAAAGTGAGAAACATCAAAATGATAAGTTATTACATTTTCATGGTGATGTCATTTTGGAGGTGTTAGGTTCAGAGAGGGGGTTCCTTGGGATACCTCTTAGGAAAGTTTCATCATAGTTCCTCTTTCAGTGGCATGTGAGACCAAGACTTGGTTACATCCCAAAGGGGAGGTTTATCATTAAAAAATGAAGGTGAAAACACTTGCAGCTACAAAAGCAGGCTGCCTTCAAAAGGGACCGGCTTCTTTTTACATAATCTTTCTATGGGGAGGTGTTTATCCCTTGTGGAATTGTTATCTATTGCTCAATTACTTTGTAAGGACCCTTGTTCCTCTATAATGGCCCTCAATCTCCATCTCCCCACCTCTGATCCATGCCTGTGGGTGTTTTCTATAGCAGGTCTTTGTACTGGCTGACAAGTTCCTTATCCCTACTTCTTGCAGGACTGAGGACTTTTCATTACTGTAACTGTTTCAATGGTGATGTTAATAATCTCTATCCTGACCTACAGTTTCTGGACTTGTGATGCCTCCTTCCCAAATTTCCAACTCTAAGGTTCCATCAGTATGATGATGGGTGAGTTTTATTTCCTTTTTGGAAGGTTTTTGCATCCTCTAAAAATTCATCATTGATAATGAGATATAATCAGAAGAGACAAAAAACTCTTTTCTAGAAAGAATGAACATCAGATCAGTAAAGATCAGGCCTTGCTGACTCCCTACTGGGGAGCTTTCACCAATCAAGTCCATGGTCAGGATTCCAGCCTGATATAATTAGAGGGTGACTTCCTACTGCTTTTGGAATCTGCCCCTTCCACCAGCCGCAGAAACCATTCCCACAGCTGGGGATGGGGTCCCTGAAATGGCAACTGACATAATTTTTGCCAAGATAATCCTTGGTATAATAGCATCTTGCAATGAAGGAGATGTTTTGCCTCAGTGTGAAAGTCTTCATAAGTTATGTTTTTGTTTTCTGGAAGCCTTAGAAATGAACTTAGCAGAGTTTTAACTTTCTGTATTGCTTTTGTCCTCTTAGGGTGCTTATTTAGGCAAAGACTAGGAAAGACCTGACAGTTTCCCAGTCTAAGAAATATCTTACCGCTCTGTATAAGTGTTTTTTTTTTTTTCCATTTTTGCTTTCCTTACAAAATGGTTCAGTGAGTGTGCCTTACTTTGATTTAGAACAAGGAATTGGGTAGAATGTGTTTGTACCAGCTCCTTGGGATGTATATGCTTATTTTCAGAAGAGGACCTTAAATGAAAATATTTCCCCAAATGACTTCATTCATACTCTTCTTATAAGGACAAGGTGCATCTAACAGCCAACTTCTATTTTTCCTGTCTGCTGTCAAGTGCTCTGGACCTTCTTCCTTCCTGGTCCCCAGCAGCTTTGAAAGCAGAGGACTGAAATGTAGCCCTGCTGGCGGCCTCAGCTGGCTCCACTCTCCCTCTGTGCCTGAGTTGGAATACCCTTTCTTTTTGTGATCAGAGTAGAAATGAAATGATTTGGAAATAACAGATCTTTTCTATTTGATTCAAAATCCCAATTTAGGAAATAGAGTGAAATATGGGGGAGTCTTCATATTACATAGCTCCTATAGGCAAGAAATACATCCCAAGCCAGGAGGGAAAAAAAGGGCCCTCAAATAAGCAGAGACATTTAATCAGATGCTGTTGGTAACTTTCAGATTGATTTCTGTTTACATCTACCTTCCTTCCTTTTATCTTTCCCCTTTCCACCAAATTTCACCACCCAATTACTGGCATTTCTCACCCTTAAGCTCTTTGTCATCTGCATCATTCTTGTAATATCTTTCTGCCCCATTTTTTTCCAGGTGTAGATGACATGCAGCTTTCTAGAGCCCATCTGGTTAAAATCCACCCTACTCCTTGTGAGCTGCACCATGAGTAAATCCTTTTATCAAATTTAGCCTGGAATTAATGTGCTTGTTTACTTATCTGTCCTCTCTGCAACACGATTAGGGTTTTTAGAGAGGAAAACCTAGTCTTGTTCATCTTTTGTTTTCCCACAATTTATTGCTAAGAGTTTTGCACATATTAAGCACCAGGTAAGAGTTTATTGTTGTTGTTTAATTTGAATTCCCAACATTTATTTATTTTTATGGTGAGGTGTTGATTAGAGAAAGGAAGAAAGGCATTAAAAAGTAATTTGCAGAAATTGGTAATAATCACATCTAACAATTTGTATGGCGATTTGAGGTTTTACAAAAAGGCGTTGGCTTATCATAATGGGGAAGACTTAATGGCAAAGCCTGGCCTGGAACATCTTTATGACAAATCTAATAGGTAGAGATATATAATAAAAAAAAAAAGGCAGGAAGAGGGCTGTTTGCTCTTGTCCCATTTGCATCTGATGTGTACAGCAGGAAGACTGTTTTCTATGTCCTGAGACCTACACTAACTCAAACTCTTGTCTCCTTATATTATAATAATCCAAAGGTATCGATTTCTATGCTGTGAATGGCAACTTTATTCAGTGAGAATGCACCTAAGTTTTTTGCACATCTTCTGGGATTACTCAAAATTTCCTTACTTCCTCTTCCTTCTTCCTAATCTCCTTTTCTACCAATATCATAGTGAGAAAAATGATACCGATAAAACTGAGAATTAAACATTTAATTTTGAAAGTCTGTGCTGCTTATAAATTTTTTTACTACAAGAAGTTGGGCGATAAAATTAAAGTTTCAATTTAACACAAAATGATCAAAATATACTTGCCATCGGCTTTTCTTCTTTGCTAGATTGGTTTACAATATTTTTAATATTTCAGTGTGAAAATGTCTAATTACAAATGGATGAAAAAAAATCTGCCCTAAGCAAAAATTTGACATTTATACTAGAATATATATAAGTAAAACGTGAATTGTTGCCTTTATCCTATCCCAGTCCCTCTCTTCTTTCCAGAAGGACCTTTGTTAAGCATTTTATGCATATTCTTGCTAATAGTTTCCGATGCGGTATGGATAGATATTATCTATCTGTCTATCTACATTACAGATAACTTATATCATATGCTACATAATTTTCTACAGCTTGCTATTTTCACTTTCAATATAAAGTATACCTGGGGAAATCTGTCCGTATTAATATTGAAGACTCTTCCACATTGATTTTTATGGCTACATAGTTTGTAATGTTTCCTATAATGATTGACACTTGAATAAGTTCCATAATTTTTGTCACCAAATATTATGGCACATGTATGAATGTATTTTCAGGATAGAGTTGTGGAAGTAGAATTTCTTGGTGAAGGTTTAAGCACATTTAAGGTGTAGATTTTCTGTCCAGTTATCCCCAGCATGGCTGAAAAAAGAAATAGCATAAATGAACACAGCTTTTCCCTGTGTCTTCCAGAATTGGCTTTAATAACTTTTTTCTTAATATTTTTTAACTAATTGGGCAGCAAGCATTTCATCACATGCTGTTCTCCTATTGTCAAGGAAATTTAGCATGTATTCATGTGTTTGTGATATTTCCTGAATGTGAATTGCTTTTCTCTTTTCCATCTCCATTTATTATCTTGTTTATGCCTGCACTGATGCCACATTTTAAAAATTACTGGAGATTTATATTTTATAGCTCCTAGAGCAAGTTCCTTTCCATTTTTCTTTTTTTTTCAGAAATTTTTTAGCTAATCTTGCACGTTTATTCTTCCAGATGGATTTTGGAATCAACTGGACAAATTCCATAGAAAATTCTACTGGGGATTTTATTGCAGTGTGCATTAAATCTATAAATTAATTTTAGGAGAGTTTATGGGTTTACAATATTGAGTTTTCCAACCAAGAACATGGTTAGCCTCTCCACTTACATGTTTTCATTTGTAGCTTTTTGTAAAATGTTATAGCCCATGTACATTTGATTTTTTTTGCCTTATTGCTAACACTTTATACCTTTTGTCACCATTGTGAATGGGAAATTTTCACATTATATGTTTTAAAGGCTGTTAAAGATACATAGTAAAGCTATTGTTTTTGTTTACCTTTGTCTATATACTTTCATAAGATTTTCTTATTCACGATCTCTTTTTAAGATACAAAATAATAAAAGGGGTAAAATATGCAGAGTCCAAGATTATGAAGTATAAAGAGAAATACTTCTCTATCACTTTTATCATTTTATAATTTTGCAACATGAATTTTCATTTATCATATGTTAGACTTATTTTCATGTTAGTACATGTGAATGTACTGTTTTGAGAAAACACATGTTACTTCATAGCATGGATAGTCATGATGTATGTTTAACCAAATATATACACCTATATGCATATGTTTATATGATGTGTGGGTTACATTTAAAGTGGTAAAGCCACCACTTTAAGCAATTTTTTATTATTTTTCTGGCATTTTTTCCATACTTTTGTATGTTGTGATTATACTGCTCTCTTGATACATCACCTTCTATAGATGTTCCAGGTGAAAACTCAGTTTTTTTAAGCACCTCTCTTTTGCTCCTTCATTTCCTCCCAAATAATAATATCACTATTTTTTAAATTAACTTATTTTTAAAGATTTATTTTATTTATTTATGCATATAAGAACAGGGATGTAGGCCAGAGGTGCGGGCATGAGAGGATTCACCAGAGAGAGAGTGGGGAGCAGAACAGGCTGATCTACTGAAATACACTGCTGAGGGGAGCATCAGGCGAGACAGGAGAGGTCTGCTGCGCCATGTGGGTTAGCTCCCAGACCTGGGATTGAACTTGTGCTCTGTGGCT
Organism: Talpa occidentalis; assembly: GCF_014898055.3. NCBI lineage: Eukaryota > Metazoa > Chordata > Mammalia > Eulipotyphla > Talpidae > Talpa > Talpa occidentalis. The sequence goes on from NW_023605037.1 coordinate 17,889, forward strand.
GGAGATAGCTTGATAGCTATTATTATTATATTTAATTATTTAACTTTTTTTTTTTTTTTTTTTGCTGGGCAAATAGTGCCGTGATTTCATTTGTGTTGCATTTTTAGTATATATCTTTGTTTCTTTTCTTCCTAAAATTATGCTGCTTGTCTCTTTTTTTTTTCATATCTCATTTGCTAGAACTCCTAGAATGATGTTAAGTAGTAATGATAATACTCTTTATACTTATCTTGTCCAGACTCTAGTGGAATGCCTTGCATATTGATTAATTATTTAGAAGTCTACATGGAAAAAATAAAATTCTTAAATGTCAATTCCTCAATGATGGCATTACAATGAAGCTCACATAAATTTCAGGCATTATCAGCAAGAACATGAATGAAAGCTGGGTGGAGAGGAGAGGGTTTAATTGATTCAGGAAAAGGATTTTAAAAGAAAGCTGCGATCAATTTGCCAGGGGGGAAAAACATAATGGGATCATCAAATATCTGGACAGTGAATAAAAATAATTATACTGTACAAGGCAATTTCAAGTACTGGGATTATTAGGAAAGGTTAGCAGTAAGTTTAAATTTGTATTTAATCATAGTTGTTTAGTGAGTCCACTAATGTGCCCTAAATATAAATGGAAAACAATTCTTTTATGCCCTGTTTGTGTAAGAGAGAAATAGGGGACACTGGTCACAATAAATTGTCATCTCCTAAGTGTTGCATTTCCCTAAACGTGCTGGCACAGAAGTTCATAGGAAATGCAAGACAATCTCAGCTTTTCCTAGGTAATAGAGGTGGAGCAAGGCGCTACTGCCAGCATTTACCTCCTGGAAACTGGCCTGCAGACCTAGGATGACCTGGGGCCATCGTTCTCTCAGCCTTATTGTTCACCTGTTTCCATTTCCTCTTTCACATTCTGTAACACCAACCCAAAAGCCTATAGTAGCAGCACAAATAACTACACCTCTAGTGCACACCAAAATGAGGTTTTCCTTGTGAAAGATCTAGTGGATGATCTTTAAATCTGTGTCTCAACTAACCTGGGTTTTTGGGAGCTCATGGGGGCCTCACACCTTGTTTGTATGACCTTTCTGGTATTGAGCTCTGTTATAGAGCCTTGGATAAACTTCTTACTGCCTAAAAGATCTAAGGTGGAGTCTACTTTCCTGACCAAACTATAATAAAGACACTGTCACTTTCTAATATCCTGAAAGGTAGCTACTCTGTTCTATTAAAACAAAAATATATAAAAACCCAAGCTTTTAGAAAAAGATGCAGAACCCACAAGTGAGAAGGGACAGCTAGACAAAATTTTTACCTCCTCTCTTGCTGCTGTTTCATATTTCTTTTCAGACTCAAGCTAGATTTTCTCTTCCATCACTGTGCCTGCTCATCCTTTGAAGCCAAAAACAGCATATATGATAACACTAACCCTTGCCCAAGGCAGACATTAATAATTGATTACAGCAGTCTCGCCTGCTGATAGAGATTTGACCTACATTCTTCTCAGCACAGCTATCTGGCCAGCCACTACTAATCGATTGAAAGTGACGTGTAAAAAAGGACCTTATGAACTGCCCACAACTTGAACAAAACCCCCAAAGACATAAAACCATAATGTTGATGCATAAACAATCATATGCAGAGAGTAGTAGGCAGCTCACACATCAAACGTTCTTTTCCCCTTAGATTTTATGGCTAATCTATCATTCTAACAAGGAGACTAAATGCTTTAATTATGATGAAAGTATGTTCCAGCCTATATCCATGGGCTTCCTTTAGAATTATAGCTACAAGTTCTGAACTGTGCGAAGCCCATTCTGAATGGGAAATATCCTGAGGTAGATCATGCTGTGTTAATTTCATTTCAAATATTTTCTCACTACTTCACTATTGAGGTCATCTCTCCAAGTGAGCACCTACACACCCACACTATCAAACATGCCTGCTTTGCCAACAGCATACTTGACACAGATATTCTAGAGATAGTTTTACTCTTCAGTGATGTCACCTTCGTAGAATAAACCCATCTTTGTTCTTTTCTTATGAGTCACTTCAACTCATTCTATGAGGGTTTCATATGTAAAACCTTTTTATGTGAAAAATTTGATGGCAGTTGGTTACTAATTTCTGATTTATTTTGATTAAGACTTACATGAGATATGTCATTAAGGTATCTGTTAAATTTGCTGCATTTGATACAGTATTGTAGTCACTTATTGGTTTAATAGTATAATTTAAATATAGATTCCAGGATATTTTTATGCTGGGGAAGACTGTAATACCTTCACAGAATCCATTTAAAGTGAGCTGACAGTGATTTTTCATTAATGTGGTGCTGCAGCGAATCATTACATTTCAAGGATAATGCATTGCATGGAGCTTTTGGTCATTTACTTTAATAAAATGCAATGCAAAAGAAATAAACTTCCTCTGCATTTTATTAGTCTCTTGTAAATATGTTGGAGAAGGCCAAGGATTTCACTTTAAGGTCCAATATATCAACACCAAGGACAGTTACCTTCTAACTGTTTATTTTACAAGGACTGCTGAAATTGGGGAATATGTTGCTTTTACGGTAATTGAAGATTGTCATCGTTCACTCAGTTGCCTGTTTGCAGTGTTACCCCTGAGAAAAGGTGACTTGAAAATGGGAACTGTCTCAGACAGGGAGAAACAGAGCATGCCGTAGTTATTAATTTCAATTGAAACATAATTTTTTTCAACCATCTTTGAAGTGCCAGGTTCCATACTGGAAGCTGGAGGGGCCAACATCGATAAGAAATAGCTCCTCCCCAAGTCACAGTCCAACTTAGGACATCAAGATATTAGCAGTGAACATTGGTCTTTATGCTATTCTTCAACTGCAGCCTCACTTCCTCACCTCCCGCAGATGTTTGCTCAAAGGTCGCTGTTCAATGGAACCTTCTTTGACCATTATTATTGCAACTTCCTTCTCAACTCTCAGCACCTCTTATTATTCTAATCCAATTGGTAGCACTTATTAAAAAAAGTATGCTATTAGTAAATAATACATTATTTTTGTCATTTACTATCTTGATTATTATCAGTTTCCTCCCATGGGAAGACAAATTCCAGGAAGGCAAGAATTTTCATCTGTTCTGTTTATTTATGAATGTCTAGATTCTAGAGTGTGCTTGACTTGTAGCAGGGACTCAATAAACAACTCAGTGGGGATTAATATTCCTAAAAGAGCTGGGGTAATATTCAAAGCATATGTTCAAATGTTTTTGAACTAGTCCAAGAATTGATAGGAATTAACATGGGGATGTAGCTTCCAGTTGAGAGTAACCATGAACAATGTCACACCTTGCCTAGGGAGGAAGGAGTGGCTAGAGAGCCAGGATTAGGGCACTGGCAGGGCTGTGGGATAGAGGAGGATGGATTGGGAATAGAAAAATGAAGGATGTTGGAGCCAGATGGTGAAGGACTGATAAAAATTAAAATTAGCATATAGATGAACTTGCTGTGATAAATCAAAAGGAGAATTTTCTTTCTTAAAGACAGCATCTGTTTTCCTGGTTTTTATGACTTCAGCTTATAAACCAAATCTTCAAAGCTACTAATGATATCGATGTTTTGGTTCAGATAACTAGAAAATGTCATTTTGGTGATTGTGATTATATTAATAATACCAAATCTGTGCTGAGACTTAGCAGCAAAGGGTGACAGGGAAGCAGGTGACAGTGGACAGTCCACTGTGATTAGCAAGGACTATTTGAGAATTCTGAGAGATGGGCAGTGTGACCGACAGGAGGTGGGCCTGGTCCTCCCTGTGTTAGGCAGGCTAAGGAGCTTCTGGAAGGACAGGGCATTGGAGGTGGTAAGTTCTCCAGTGATGAGGTGGATCCCGTGAGTAAAGTGGAAGGAGGGGAGAGCAGGTACCCTTGATGCCCTGACCTCTGTGCAGGAGCCTTGGTGAACTGGGAAAGCAGCCACTGGGAGCAGCAGTGGCTGCCCCCACCCCCGCCCCGGCCCCAGACTCTGATGTTGGAGAAATAGCAGCTGCCCAGGGAAGATTTTGAGGATCAGGTTTTGAGTTTGAGAAAAACTAAATGGGAGAAGGAAGAAGAAAAGATTGGTTATGTAGTTAATGTGTAACACAGAGAATGGGATGAAAAACCCAGAAAGGATGAAGCACAGAGTGAGAAGGGCAGCAGAAGAGTCTTGGGTCCCCATGATGTCATGATGGAGGCAGGGCAGTGCCTAGTGATTGTAGGTATGCCTCAGGAGAAGTGAGGTGTGGGGGTGTCAAGCCTGACACTGACATTAGTGCTGCAGTGGCATTGCATGGGCAGAAGGACTGAGGGTGGTGGGTCACAGCTCACAGGGAGTGTCGTACATGATGACCTGTTAGACCCAAGCAAAGAGTGAGCAAGTAAACCACTTCCAGGCTGGGGCTACTCTTGGATATTCGAAACACTCCTGGTATATCCTAAATGTCATACTACCCCATATTGCTTCTCCAGTTAGGGTTGTATTTAGTAGAACTTATGCAGAAAATATAAAGAGTGGTACAGTCTGTCCTCATCCAAAATCTTTGGTTAAGAACATTTACTTCACCAACAGGTGGGGGGGGGGTAGCAAGATAAAGTCTATAGTAATGATCATAGATATTTATAGATGCATTTTATCCATCAGATTGTCTTCTTGTTATTTTCTATGCCAGTCTTATGCTTCTGAAAAAAGGCAAGGCAGTTCTTAACCTTTTCATATGCACATTAAAACACACATATTCATTTATTTGAAAATAACATCGATAGCATTTTGTGTCTTGTTACTATTAAAAATAAAAAAGCAGAATTTACAAAGAATAACAAAATTTGTTATTGCAAAGTACCATAGTCCCTCATTGTTACATTGTTTTAGCATCTTCATATTTTAAGGAATTTGCAATCATGTAAAATGTATTGAATTTGATAGACTCCCACCATAAAACAGCCGAATGCTTCATAACAACCAACAAAGGGATTGCATTTTTTCTGCTTGGCAGATTAACTGCTGGTTTTGTTTCCTGCCAGATCGTTTGCTGTAACACGAGTAATAAATTAGGATGATTTTCTTCCTTTTTAAGGTTTTTAGTTTAGTTTAGTTTTTTTTTTTAAAGCCTATCAAAGCTCTCTTGTGGGTGGAAAGAACCAGAACCTAATCTGTAGGTGTTCCTTATCCTCATCAACAGTTTTGTTTATGGTCAAACACTGAAGATCAAATGGACAAAGAATGTACTGACATGGAGAAACAATTCATCAGAGACCAGCTTGAGAAATGGGAGTTTGAGGAAGGGGGATCCTTTGGCAGGGGTATCTGAGCTGTGTGGGTTTTTCAGACCTTTAGTGAAGTAGATCTGACACAAAGTTGCAGCTATTTCTATTGCACAGTTGAACAAGTTTTGAATTATGTATGTATGTGCCTATGAAACTATGGCCAGATTGGGATAATGAATTCACCCTTCACCCCCAAATTGTTGTTGCATATATCAATAGTTCATTTCATTTATTGGTGAATATCACTCATCAATACTATTATATACCATTGCATGGCTACATACTATCACAGTTTGCAAATACATTCATTCACCTGTTGATGGACCTTTGGGTGGTTTGCAGTTTCAGCTATTAAAAATAAAAATGCTATGAACATTTATGAACACATTTTTTTGGTAAGATTATATGCTTTTACTGTAAGGAGTGGAATAGCTGACTCAAATAGTTGGGGTATGTATAGCCTTGTAAGAGACTACATGATTATTTTCCAAAGTAATTGTGTCATTGGCTTCAGATCCCACCCAACAATTGATACCATTATATATTTTAATTTTAGAGACTCAAGTAGGTTTACAGTAGAGTTTTAATTTGTATTTCCCTAAGGATTAGTGAATTTTGAGAATCTCTTCCTGTGCTTATTTGCGTTTGTATATTTTCTTTGATGAAGTGTTTGTTCAGACACTTCGTCTATTTTTAACCTAGGTTGCTTGTTTTCATGTCATTGGGTTTTAAGAGTTCTTTGTGCATTCTGAATTAAAGTCCTGTAGGTGATATTTGCAACTGTTTTTTTTCCAGTCGGTGGCTTATCTTTTCATTCTCATAATAATGAGTTTCTAAGAGTAGAGTTCTATTGGATGAAATCCAATTTATTGTTATTGTTGGTCATCCCATTGGTGTCAGATCTAGGAAACCTTTGCCTAAACTCCCCACACACTATTTTCACTCACTAGAATGCTACTCAGCTATTTAAGTAGCTGAGATCTTGCTTTTTACAACAATGTGGATGGAACTTGAAATCCTTATGCTACGCTAAATTAAATCAGAAGTGAGTGTTACCATGGTTTCTTTTGTACGAAATATAAGTAACCAAAGCAAACGAACTAACAAAACAACACAGATAATTCTAGACTTTGTGAACAATGTGGTGTTTCCCCAAGGGGCAGTGGAAGAGAATTTGGGAGTAACAGGGGTCCTCTTGAGAGTGTGATGGTTGCATAGCTAAGATACGAAATATGTATAATGCCTACCAAAAAGATGCTATTTGTCACAAGATGCTATTTTTATCATGTTAAGTTATTAATGTGGAGGGGTTAGGTGTCAATAGAAGAGGAATATAGGGGTCATAGGGAAATAAGGGACCTCAGAAAAAAAAAAAAGATAGAACTAGCAGGCAACTATAAATTGGAGACATTCAGCAGGAGAGGGAGAGGGATTAAAACGGGTGGGAAGCGCACAAGAGACGATAGTGATGGTTCACAGGTGACTTGGTGGTGGGAATTTTATGGGAACTACACCTGAGAGGAGAAAACAAACTGTACGAAATGAATAATGATGTAAAATATAAAGGAGAAATTTTAAAAAGTAAAAAAAAAATGATAGTGTGCTGGTATTAAAACTATTGGATATGGCTGTGTAAATACACTTATAAAGGTGGGAAGCAGTAAAAAAAAATTCCATTTCTTTCCTCCATGAAATTTTATTCTGAATTACTGAACATCATGTAAGGAGTAAATAAATTTTTTTCTTTGTATATAGATATTCAAATGTTTCAGCATTAATTTTTGAAAGGTTCTATTTCTTCCATTGACTTGTCTTTGAACTTTCTTTAAAAATCAGTTTAACATATACCTTGAGTCCATTTCTGGACTCTATTTTGTTCCATTAATGTATTTGTCTATATTGATGCCAATACCATATTACCTTGGTTGCTGTAGATTTATAGTAAGTCTTGAAATCAAGTAGTATTACCTAACATCATTCTCCTTTTTCAAAGTGGCTTTGGGTTTTCTAGATTCCTTGCTGGCCATATAAATTTTATTTGAGATTTTATTTGAATCTTACATCAATTTGGGAAGAACTGATATGTTAACAATATTGTCTTCCAAACTATCACATGTCTCCATTTATCTTGTCTTCATTAACTTCTTTCAGCAATACTTTGCAATTTTGTGTCTTGCTCATATTTTGTTAGATTCATATCTTAGAATTTCATATATTTGATATTATTGTAACTGACATTTCTTTGGTTTCCAATTGACATTCATTGTTAGTATGTGGAAATGCAGTTGATTTTATATATTGCTCTTCTAGCTTGCAAACTTGCCAGGCTTACATGTTAGTTCTAGTAAGCTTGGTGTTATCCTGTAAGCTTTTACCCACAGATGAACATGTGGTCTGCAAATAATGACAGTCTTATTTCTTCCCTTCCAATCTCGATGCTCTTTATTTCTTTTGCTTGTTGCACTGGCTAGAACTTTCAGTACAATGTTGGATAAATGTGATGAGAACAAACATTATTGCTTTGTTTTAAACTTGGGCCAAAAACATTGTCCAGGCAGATGTTAGCTGTAGGTGTTCATGGATGGCCTGCATCAGCTTGCGGATGTTTCCTTCTGTTCCTAGTTTGCTTCGTTTTCCTCTCTTTTTTTTCTTTTAATCAGGAATATATACTGGATTTTGTCAAATGCTTTTCCTGAATCTATTATGGTGATCATATAGCTTTACTTTCCTTGTCTATTATATATGTGTGAATTGCATGGACTGAAGTTTAAATATTAAGGCAGCTTGTATTCTTGGGATAAATCCCACTTGGTCATGCTGTATTATCATTTTTATATATTATTGGATTTGATTAGCTAAAGTTTAGGTAAGGATTTTTGCATCTATGTTCACAGAGGACATCATTCCATAGTTTTCTTATAATTACTTTTATAGTTTTGGCATTTGATTAAGGCTAATCTCACTGAATTAATTTGGAATTATTCCAGCTTCTTTATTTTCAGGAAAACTTTGAATAGAATTAGTAATACTTCTTTCTTAAATGTATGGTGGAATTCACCAGTGTAGCATTTGGTCTCAGCAGTGTGTGTGTGTGTGTGTGTGTGTGTGTGAATGTGTTTGTAGGTATTATGTGTTCACTTATTTATTTTGTGCAGAAAGGCTTTTAATCTTTTAAATTAAGTTGCTTAAAGTTATCACACACCTTACTGATGTACTATCATTTAAAAAAGTCTTGTCATCCCTGTTCGATTTTGGTTAGTTCCTATTGCTGTCTTTAAATTTATCATTTTTTTCTTCTGTAGTCACTAATATGACCATTCTATTCACTGTGTCTTTCATACCAGGTACTGTGTTATCCACCATACTTTAGGTTTTTTATATTTGGGGGCATTGCAGCACTTCTACACTACTTTAAATACTATAGCTTTCTAAGAAGCCTGTATCCAATACAATAAGTATTTTTTCACAATCTTTCAACTATTTTGAACCACTTTTAATACCATGAAAAATTTAATTTTTTAAAGATTTATATTTATGTATACAAAGAATTGGGGTACAGGCCAGAGGTGTGGGGGTGAAAGGATTCACCAGAGACAGAGTGGGGAACAGAACAGGCAGAAATACACTGCTGAGGGAGCAGCAGGAGAGTCAGGAGAGGTCTGCTGCACCATGTGGGTAGCTCCCTGGCTGGGGATCGAACTCAGGCTGCAGTGGCTGTGGATAGCGTCATAGGTTACATCTTAACCCTTGTGCCACCAGGGAGGCCCTACTCTGGATACTTTTTAATTGCCATTTGTAGTGCAATAAAAATAGAGATAATTTGGATTCTCATTGACAGTCATCTTATCCAAAGAGGATGTACTTTCATGTCACATAACAATTAAGATATGAAGATCAGTTTGATCTAAGGAAAGATTGGATCAATTTGGAGTTTGGCTTTAGCTTTATGAATGCTGCTTTATTCCAGTTCACCCTATTGTTTTCCGTTGTTGGGGGAAGGACTTCCCAGTGGGTCTTGCAATCCATTTCTGGCTATTCCTGATCTTTTGGCTAGCCACAAGTTCTCTGGAACTTCCTGGTCCCTGCTCAAGGGCCCAGAGGAATAGGCTCACCTCTCAGAGATTGGATTTTGCACTGGCTTTTTTTCTTCAAGTCGTTGCTACTTTGATAACATCCCAGTACATAAAAAATACATTATTTGTTCTGTCTAGTTTTCCACATTGTTGCAAGTATGATAGTTTGCAACAAGTCACTTACCATCACTAGAGGTAGAAATCCTGGTTTTATTCCTTAAAGACAAACCCAGTCAGAAGTCTTATAGATTAGTTTGTAAGGCCCCTCTACGTACCACATGATCCTGGCTCACCTGGAATCCCTTCTGTACTCATTGATGACATTGTGGGATTGCACTTGAAGTCTTTCAAGTAAGCTCTTTCTTTGGTACATTCTCCTGGTTTTGTTTCTTAAGTTAGCCTTTGAATCGAAGGGGTGAAGTTTGAGAGGGGGTCCTAATAAGTTTTAATAAAGTGGGGCTCAGTGAGAAAGAGGAGCAGGGCAGAATCTATCTCTGGGCCAGTAAAGCTGAGCATGAAGGCACTGAGCCAGAGATGTTCAGAAGATGTTCAGAAGATGTTCAAAGCTAAAGACAAATAATACTGTTATTCTAAATTAGTTTAGTACTGAAATTCAGTCAGCCCATGAAGAATGGACTTCAGTGAGAGCCCCCAAACAAACCAACTTTACTTTGGAATCTAGGCTCTCTGAGTGTCAATATCCTCCTATGTAAAATTGTGACCATTCCCTACTTTGTGAGTGGATTAAATTGAACAATGTATGAAAAGTATAGGAAGTACCAGGCACCTGGACATGTCCCTTCTCTTTCCTTTCCCCAATCCAATCCAATTCAATGGAATCAAAAAGGCAGCAACCAAAGGGTTACTGATTTCCGAGTTAGTCATGTGTCTTTGCGAATGTATCTATATTTTAACATATTAAAAATGTCTCTAGTGCAGTTTTGGGAAGAGAGACACTGTCGGCTCCTTGAGAGAGTGGTCATTTATTGTCAAAAATAATTCAGTTTCTTGATGCTACAGGACTTGCTATGCTCCACGTGATGACTGATTTCATTTCTTGCTGAAATAGATAAGTCTGTGGGTTAAGACATGGCAAATTCATAATGTGTTGCCTGGGATATTGACTCCAAACCTTTCCATTTATTTCACCTCTGAGAAGATTTATTTTGTGTAGAAATTGAATACGAGGAAGACTGCTCTCCTAGGGAGAATATTTGGAAGAGAACCTATTTCCTTTTCAGTTAGATTTTACTTGGTATCTGCAAATCAGCTCTATGATAATTTTTTAAAGACATTAAAAAATATCCTTTTGTTTAAAAAGTGCCCCTCTTGCAACAAAAACAAGTGATGGTGAACATTTCAATTAAAATGCTGTTGGGTACATACCAAAATATAAGCATAACATATCACATGTAATAATATATGAAATAAATTGATTAAAAGGAAAATTAGGATTACCCACTTTTTGGAATCTAAATTTTAATTCTCCATGTATACACACTTTAAATAGTGTGGCATTTATTAGCTTTTTTTAAATGAAAAACTTTAGTTATTTGTTTAGCTATTTGTAAATCAATGCTGACCTTTACTACCCTTAATTAAAAGCTGAAAAAGAATATATCACCTATTTAAATATTTTTTTTCTGGGTTAGGAGATATATTTGTTTATACTTCTTCATAGAAACTTTCACTGAGCTTTTGATAGAAAGCAATTAATTTTTGACAATTGGTAAGTAAACACACTTTTATTTTAAGATTTATTTATTTATACAAGTACCAGGGTACAGGC
>NW_023605039.1:0-54442 GCF_014898055.3 Talpa occidentalis
AATAGACAGCAAAGGCTAATTTCATAGCAAGTCCCTGGAGCATCTCTGTCAGAGCCGTGCTCTTCTACCACTTCTCTGACGCACTCTGAGATCCCATGCGGATTTTATTACAGTTCCTTTGAAAGATGACACTTTTGCCATTTGATACCTGCAAGATTTTTGTGGGAAAGGTGAGAGCAATAAAGATAATACTTCTGGTTCCCAGAAACAGTAAAAGATAAGTTTATAGAATTATTAGAAAGCACATTTGGGGGCAAGAAATTTTAACAGTTTAAATGTCAAATAAATTTCATTTAGGTGTTCCTATGTCATATGCTGAAAGTGTGAAATGCCAGGACTTCTAGTTTCATTGGAAGCAAACTGCAGCCACATCTGGCCTTTCGTCTCTCGGATTGGGGCCAGTTAGACTTTAATAGAGACCCTTAGGGCTGAGACCCTCAGAGTAGGATTCTTCCTGAAGCTTTAACTATAAGCTATGAATATGATTATCATAAGATACACACTGGGCCTTGCCCCTGTGAAGGTAAGATGTGTTCCTCTGAATGGTTTATATTACAGCTTCCTTCTAAGTTAAGCCTCTGATCCTTTACAATGAAAATGCCCCTGGGCAGGGAATACTGTCAGTAGTGGTTTTCATTTTGGCTGCAGATTCTCTGCTAGCAGAGAGCAGACTTCCATATACAGCGATCACCATGGGGACACTGCGTAGTCAAAAGGGTGGGGGAATACACTGTGATGGGGGAAAACAGTTTATAGTGATGTTGTCAGAGCTAAGTTCTAAGAAGAAGTAGCACAGGACTGTGAAAAGCACGGACATTGGCATCAAGTATAGGCTAAGTTCAAATCCCAGCTCCTTGCTTTTCTTGGTGACTTTGGGCAAATTTCTCTGTCTAAACTAATTTCAGTTTCTATTTATAAAATGGGAATAATGATAACTGCTTTGGAAGCATATTATGAGATTAATATTCTATCTCTCAGTCATTTTTAGCAAATTTTCTGGTATACAGATTTTCCACAAACATTTTTAATCGGATAATGGTATATCAGATGACTAGAGGTTTTTAAAAAAAATAAATAAACAACAAAACAACTTGGATTTAGAATCTGCCTGATCTCTCCTTCCTTTTATTGTTCCTTAATCTCATTTTTATTCCAGTCCATCCAGACTCATGACTGCTTATCTCGACTGTGCCTGAACTGCTTGTGTGTCCCTTAGTATACCATCAAAATTCTCCTCTCTGAAGCCTTAATTCCATAGTGAGCAGTAATTCCTTTTCATGCTTTAATCATTTCTGTACAACTCATTTAGCCATTTAATTATGTTGTCTTACATAATTCTGATAAGCATATCATGTATTTCCCATCAGATTGTGAATGCTATGCAGAGAATGGGTACACCTTATTTCTTTGTATTACCATGACGTCTGTGCTAGTGCTTTCAATCTAGCAGGTACCCTCTACAGGCTTTTTGACTGGAGAAATGAATATTCATCATTATAGGGATAGTGAATTTGAGAGAAAACTGATTCTGAAATCTGCAGTTGGCTACTGCACATTTCTTAGGGTCTGGTCAGTGATGTCATCTCTGGGTAAATCATATTCCATATTCTCTGCTACCAACCATTGTTGAATTGTTAAGTGACTATAACTTGACCCAAAAAGGTGAAGCTTTCTCAGAATATCTATAGGAGTCACCAAAATGCTGGTTGAATAAGAACTGGGACAAACAAGTCAGAGATATCAGCTGCATGTGAAGTGTCTGTCAGTGTGCTCGTAACCCTTCCTGTAGTTGAGAGTTTTCCTGCAGAGTTCTCTTTAGATTTTCCTGTGTAGTGGGCAATGTGTCCTCCAAATCCAGTCCACTTACCTTTACGTAACCTTTGGAAAGTAGAGTTATTTGATGTCTTACTGTGAACTCTACATAATTTACTATCAGGGAGTTATTTCTTTCAGTTAACTGTTTTAAATATACTTGTTTTCCTCTGGTGATAAAAATCATATAAATTTATTGTGTGAAATAATGGGTACTGTCAATAAGAAAAAATATCTGTAATCTCATTACCTAAATATTAATCCATTGTTATATTTTAGTGTTTATTTATACTTTTCTTTGGCATATATATGTGTAAATGTGTGTAAACATATGTGTATATATATGTAAAGAAAAATATCAATTATTAAAAAATAATTAAATTGTAATTCTTTAAGAACCGGTGCTAGGAGTGTGACTAGAGCCAAATAACTTTATCTGGTACTTACTACATTTATGTTTGTTACTTCTGGTGTCAGTCTGGTGTCAGAATGCAAAAATAACATTCTCTGTCCCTCTTGAGCATGCTAAAAGGCAGCATTACTTGATCTGCCCTTTAGTAGGCAGTGAAAAGATTTTCACCAAATCTTGGTTGGTTTCAGTGATAAATGATTTGATCTCTCTCCTATTTCTAGTGTACATGGAAATTGGGAAATAAACAAGACTTCCTTTATTTCACGTTCCTCCTTAAACCTCTGAGTCTATCGAGTCAGGAATGAGTATAAAGGCTCTGTGGTTTCTATTGCACTGTTAAAACTATATTGCAAAAGTAATTTTTTTCTGCCTGTTCTGTCAGAGTAGGTATTGAACATCTGTTGAACATCCCATTATTGAACAGTTGACATTTTTATAGTGGTACATGACAGGATTTTCTGGCAGAATGAAAGTTTGAATTTAGTAGATATATTTAGTGGCTCTTTATTTCTTGACAAGTCTGAATTTTGGTTACTGTTTCAAGGTGAATGATGTCCTTCTAACTCCAAGTCTGGTATGTGAGTTGGGAGCTACCAAGTCAAAGAGTGAACCTTGGGAAAAAACAGCTCTTCAGGAGGGAGTGTGCAGACACTGACTTTTCTCTGACCTTGATTAATGGCTAAGCAGACTTGCAGGAAGCTTGTCCATCTGCAATCTTTGAAAAAATAATCTTTGTCATTTACTACTTGTTCCCCAGACAATAAATAACATAGTCAGTTCTGCTATAACATGATATAAAATAGTTCAAAATCACTGCATGGTAAAAACCCTGAGGCTTATGGAGAAAATGGGGTTAGAGACAAAATACTCACAAATTGTCTAGTGACACATAACAAAAGAGATAGGAAACCATTAATAATGGTAGCATGGTTTTGCATGTAATTGACTATAGTACAAGTAATGAGGTTCCTTAGGATGTTAATAATAGGTCTACCATATGATCCATAGTTCCACTCTAGGTATTTACACAAAACATGCAAAAACACTAAATTGAAGGGATACATGCACTGCTATCTTCATTGCAGCACTATTTATAATAGCCAAGTTAAGAGAAACAACCTAAAGTCCCATCCACATATCAGTGGATTAAGATGTGGTGTGGTATATATATGGTATATAGGTGGTATAACACACACACACACACACACACACACATGGAATACTGCTCAGCTATAAAAAAAATGAACTGTTGCTATTTGCAACAGCATGGATGGAACTGGAGAGGATGATGCTAATTGAAATAGTTGAAAGGAGAAGAATGAAAAAGATTTCACTTGTGAAATAGAAAACAAAACAAGCAACTGACAAGACTAAACCAAAGTAAACCCTAGAAATATAATTGCAGAATTGAGGCTTCTAGAGCAGGAGTAGGTGTGGAGGAACAAAGTGGCCTCGTGTAAAGTACTATGGATGCTTTGATGGGGTCAGTGTGCAAACATATGTCTGAGGAAGTGTGAACCTATACCACTGTTACCTCAGTGAAGAAAAATAAATTCTAGGTTAAGTAGAATATGTGACTATAGTATATAAACACTACAATAATGTGATATTTTACCTTAAAAAGACTTGGTACCAATTTCAAAAATAGGAACTATCAGGAGAATACAAAAGCCTGGCGAAATGATGCAGTGGCAAGAACATTGAGCAGGGAGTTCAGAGAGCCTGTCATTCTTTTCTGGAATTGAATGAAGTGTATTTCTTCTTATGTGACTGTGAGTTTCTAAAACCCTTGAAATATCTTTACATCATTCCGATATACTGTAACTACACCTGAAATCTTGTTGCAGTGTTTAGTTTTCAACATATTGCATTACCTGTTTTCTCATCAGATACTTTGTGGTGACACTTTTTTTTTTTTTAAGATTTATTCATGCATACAAGAACTGGGGTATGGGCCAGAGGTGTGTGTGGGGGGAATTCACCAGAAACAGAGTGGGGAACAGAACAGGCAGACTGAGTTAAATACACTGCTGAGGGGGGTAGCTGGTGAGACAGGAGAGGTCTGCTGCGCCATGTGGGCGGCTCCCTGGCTGGGGATTGAACTCTTGCTGCAGTGGTTGCAGAGAGCTTCATAAGTTGCATCTTAACCCCTTGCGCCACCAGGGAGGCCCTGACACTTTTTTTTTTTTTTTTTTTTTTTGGCGTTGAGGAACTGGGGTGTAGACCAGAGGTGCAGGGGGTGAGAGGATTGACCAGAGACTGAGTGGGGAGCAGAACAGGCAACTTTACTAAAACACACTGCTAACGGGAGCAGCTGGCAAGATGGGAGAGCTTTGCTGCACCATATGTGGGTTAGCTCCCTGGCTGGGGATGAAACTCAGGCCATAGGGGGTGATAGTGCTGAGACTTAACCCCACCCCCACCCCAGGCCACCAGGGAGGCTCCCTGTGGTGAAATGTCTTATCTAGAGAAATGATTCAGTCCTGGACGGGGCGTCTAATGACCCAAGATGGCAGTCTGCAGGCTGCTTCTGTCTCAAAGGGAAAGTGTACTGCCAGGGGTACACCGTGCTGCCAGGGGTACGCCGTGCTGCGTCTTGCCGCTCCAGTGTGATGCTGATGTTGGAGTATTGGGAAGTATCACTGAATGCTGCAGCCCTGGCAGTCTGTCCTACAGCTGCTAAGGGAAAGCTGTAAGAATATTATTGCCCAATTCTTAGCTTACCCCTCTCCCCAATGAAATGCACACCTCCTATTACTGCTATCTTGACTTCTGTCTCAGGCCTTATCTTTGAGAATATTTATTTTTGTTTACATCTTGGATGGTATTAAATTGTCCTCCTTTGCATATGTTCCCACTAGGATGTAAATAAACAATATGATAGTGGTTATCAATAAATTAACTGAATCTTCCTCCCCTCCACCTTTTTTTTCTTTTGGTTTAGAGGTGCTGATTTGTTCTCCAGAGCTTCTAGCGGGTTGTTAGAAACTGAAAGAAGTCAGATTTCTTTCAAAATGAGTCTTAAATGCCTGTATTTTACAAAATTTTAAATTAAGGCATATTTTTAGCTTCAACAGCTGGTTGATATGTAGCCTGTGACTAATGAAATGAAACACGTTTTTGTTTCATGATCATGTGTTAATGTCACCCTATAATTTTGTTATTTTTGATGTAAGAAAGAATGATTAAATCTGAAGAAACAAAAAAAAAATGAGCTCTTTGGTTACATTTGAAGGAAGATTCAAATCCAGTCTTGATTTTTGAATTGTAAATGAAGTGGTTATGGAATGTTGCATCAGATTTCGCACTGTGAGATACGGATGAAACTGAGAGAAGAAACTCTTCTTTCTGATTCTCTTATACCTAAGCTGTGCTAGTCACTTGGTGCTACTAGGGATTCAAACTGAGAAATCTCAAACTGAAAAAGGGTGCAGTAAAATTGTATATATAGCATGAGCCATGTTTCATGAGGAAAATCTCTGCAGAGAAAACAATCTGGGACACATACTGACAGGTTGATGGTGATTTTGGGGTGATTTTGCTGTTCCTGTCATTCTACTCTTTTGTACATTTTCCCCAACTGGTCTGCCAAACCTCTTTTTTTTCTACAGGAGTTCCTTGCAGATTGAGCAAAGGAGAGCTACTGGTGTTTCTTTTTATTATTGTTGTGGACAGTTCTTCCTTGCCCACTTACCCTGCCCAGTACCCCAATAATTATGCATTATCCATTTCTCCTTTAAAATCCTACTTTAGGGTTTTAATGGTGAGGTTTTGATAGTGAATTTATAAGTAATTTTTAACTAAAAATTTTTCATGATCATATTTTATTTTCATCATTCAAAAAAATAATCATAGAGGGGTTATAGATACCAAATTTTTGTAATGTCCCAGGTTTTAGCTGGACATAGCAGGAGTCCAGTGCCTGCTCTACCTTTTTATTTGCTGCCTTCCTTTAACATGTTGATTAAATGCTTCACCATAGGTTTTTATTTCTGAGTCTTGTCTGTTTTCTTTTGAAAATTATTTAATTCTCCTTCTCTGTAGTTTTAAAAAATATCACATCTTCTGGACCAAAATATCTAATTTTGTAATTTTATCTGGATTTTTTTCTTCTCTTTCAGATTTTTAGTTTAAAATTTTCTTCATTAAATTGGAAGCTTTTCTAAAAGCATGTTTTTTTTTTGATGTAAGAAAGAATGATTAAATTTGAAGAAACAAACAAAAAATGAGCTCTTTGGTTACACTTGAAGGAAGATTCAAATCCAGTCTTGATTTTTTTTTTTTTTTTTTTAAAGATTTATTTATTTATTTATTTATACAAGCACTGGGTACAGTCAGAAGCGCGGGAGGGTGAGAGAATTCACCAGAGCCAGAGCGGGAGCAGAGCAGGCAGAAGGACCGAAGTACACTGCTGAGGGAGCAGCGGGCGGCAGGAGAGGTCTGCGCGCCATGTGGGACCCTCCTCCGGTGGCCGGGGAGCAGCCGGGGATCGAACAGGCGCCGCAGAGGCCGCAGGAAGCTTCGCAGCCCAGCGCTCAACCGCTGCGCCACCAGGGGAGGCCCCCAGTCTTGATTTTTGAATTGTAGATGAAGTGGTTATGGAATGTTGCTTGGCCTTGATGAACTCTGTTCACTCAAGTTCACTTGGTCTTGACGAACTCACTAATGTATGTATAAGTCATAATCCAGAACAATACTCCTGTGATTTGACCCCATTGTTTACATTCAGCTGTTCCCTTCCCTTATCTTCATTTTCCAAAATCCCAACCTTTAACTTGAAACGAGATAGAAAATATCTCTTTGTTTCAAAGACCTTCAGTACCCTAACTGTGACCTCAGCATCACAGAGAGACAATCTGGCTTTCTTCTCGTTTGTTTATGATGTTAAATGGCAGTGTGGTGTTCGGCAGATTTGTGTCTTAGCTCGTTCAACTGTCAAGTTTGATATATTGCAGGAAGATGGATAGTTCTCTTTTAGCTATGTCATGCATCTTTTCACATAGATGCTTCTGAACTCTGTCAGGGTCATTTATGAAAACTAATTCAAAGTGTGGGAGCTGCAGTTTGCCTCACTTAACTTACCCTCTTTCTCCTAGTCTGGCTGGCTGGCTCACTTAACCTGTAAGTCTTTACAAAGTTAGTTTGCTGTTCCTGTCATTCTACTCTTTTGTACATTTTCCCCAACTGGTCTGCCAAACCTCTCTTTTTCTATAAGAATTCCTTGCAGATTGAGCAAAGGAATCTTTTTATTATTATTGTGGACAGTTCTTCCTTGCCCACTTACCCTGCCCGGTACCCCAATAATTATGCTTTATCCATTTCTCCTTAAAAATCCTACTTTAGGTTTTTAAAAAATAATTTATTCTTAACACATGTAATGTAGACAGCCCTGTTATTTATATTAGTAGAAAAACTGGTACATAAATCATTCATCATTCTTATTCTTGGATATATTTTGCTATTAACTTTCAGTGTGAGAATATATTGGGAATTCACAGAATTTCGGTAAACTAGTAAAGTTACCCAGTGAAGTCCAACATGGAAATCACCAGAACATTGGTTGCCTCCTCCTTCCATTTCCCTTTCCTAGATCTTCCCAGCATCTCATTTCACTTCATAAGTTGATGCAAAATTTTTTTAAAGATTTATTTATTTATGCATACAAGAACTGCAGTACAGGCCAGAGGTGTGGGGGTGAGAGCATTCACCAGAGACAGAGTGCGGAACAGAACAGGAGGAATGACTGAAATACACTGCTGAGGGGAGCAGTGGGCGAGACAGAAGAGGTCTACTGCGCCAGGTGGGTAGCTCCCTGGCCGGGGATCGAACTTGTGCTTCAGTGGTTGCGGACAGCCTCATAGGTTGCATCTTAACCCCTTGCACCACCAGGGAGGCCCAGTTGATGCAAATATTAACCTAGGCAGAGCTTCATCTATTGAATGGGTTAATGAAAATAACTGAAGAGTTTGGATTTTAAAAGCTTTTTCCGGGCCTCCCTGGTGGCGCAGCGGTTGAGCGCTGGGTTGGGAAGCTGCCCGCAGCCTCTGCAGCGCCGGTTCGATCCCGGCTGCTCCCGGCCACCGGAGGAGGGTCCCACATGGCGCGCAGACCTCTCCTGCCGCCGCTGCTCCCCTCAGCAGTGTACTTCGGTCCTTCTGCCTGCTCTGCTCCCCGCTCTGGCTCTGGTGAATTCTCTCACCCTCCCGCTTCTGACTGTACCCAGTGCTTGTATAAATAAATAAATCTTAAAAAAAAAAAAATTAAAAAAAAAAAAAAAAAATAAAAGCTTTTTCTCTCTCAGATTTCAAAACATATACCAAGAACTGGCAATATTATCAATTGACTGATTAAGCAGAAAAAATATGATAATAATGATAATAACAAAATATTTTGTAAGCATGTTTTGCCAAATGTGCATAGTTAATACTTAATTTCCCCTTACTTTTTATCTATACTTTGGCATAATTACTTTGTTGATTAAATGTCCTTACAAATTTATCTGGTATTGTCCATTTTAGGTAGTAAGCTACAACAGGACAGGTATCTATCTGTATATTTATCTTCCTCTGGTTCTTTTTAAAATTATTATAACAATCTAAAACCCTTACCAAAAATTGAAATTTTTGGCAAAAATGATATACATATGACATTTTTTTCGATATGACATTTTGTATGCATGACTCACCTTAATTCTAAAGTAGAAATTCTCTGAAAGTTGTAGATTTTTCTTTTATTTCATAATTTGCTACCTAATGATGGTGGTGTGAATGACCTTGAATATTAAAATGAATGATTTTCATTCTACTCTATAGGTGCATTCCTAAAAATAGATTCTCTAAAAATATATTTTAAAAATCAAATTTACAAAAGAAATCCTGAATTTACTATTGTATTTTGTATGTAGTAGGTTTGTTGATATTAAGGTATGTTCTTTTTTTTCAGTTGGTATTTTTTTTTCTAACTTTATTTTTTTATTGAGGTATGTCCTTGAGAACTAAGAGATACACAAATGGGGCTTCATTGAGTGACAGTACCTCCATCCCAGTTTCTCACTCCCATGTACTGCTCATTTAACAAGAAAGACAAATTGTTTGCTTGATACTTCTGATCTATTGGTCATGACTTACTAGAGTGTGGGGTTGAAAAACATGATGAGACTGGGTCTAGGCTCAGGGAAAGAGTGCTACGATTGATGAGTGATGTCTAGCATGAGCAGAGAAAAGGAAAATAACTGTCTATGCTTTCTGTATTTGTCATCACCCAGCTTCAGGATAGATCTGTGTGGTTTATTCTAGGCTCTCTCAGTAAGATATGTGACCTATACCCAAACTATATGTTTTATAGTGATAAAGAACTTAGAATTGAAAAGTTCTGTAAAAAATTTAACATTTTTTCATGTTCAGGTCCACAGAATTTCCCTAACCCTTTCCATATTTAGCAGTGTCAGAATAACAATGATAATATCTTGGCTTTAAATAACTCCTTGAGGGCCTCCCCGGTGGCGCAGCGGTTGAGCGCTGGGTTGCGAAGCTGCCCACAGCCCCTGCGGCGCTGGTTCGATCCCCGGCTGCTCCCCGGCCACCAGAGGAGGGTCCCACATGGCGCGCAGACCTCTCCTGCCGCCCGCTGCTCCCCTCAGCAGTGTACTTCGGTCCTTCTGCCTGCTCTGCTCCCCGCTCTGGCTCTGGTGAATTCTCTCACCCTCCCGCGCTTCTGACTGTACCCAGTGCTTGTATAAATAAATAAATTAAATAAATCTTTAAAAAAAAAAAAATAAATAAATAAATAAATAACTCCTTGACATCAGCAAATTCAGAGAACTGAATGATCCTATTTTGCCTTTGCCATTCCTTACAAATAATGTATCTTCAACTATGTTGAGTGCTAGATGTGAAACAGACTTTAATTGTCCAAGTACCAGCCATGTAAAAATCAGATCTTGTGTATTTGTTCCCCCAGTTGTAGGG
Organism: Talpa occidentalis; assembly: GCF_014898055.3. Taxonomy (NCBI): domain Eukaryota; kingdom Metazoa; phylum Chordata; class Mammalia; order Eulipotyphla; family Talpidae; genus Talpa; species Talpa occidentalis. The sequence goes on from NW_023605039.1 coordinate 10,192, forward strand.
ATGTCTTTCAGTATAAAAATGTATCTAGTGATGAGCAAGAGTAGTTCTCAGAAGAGTGGACTCCTCAAGGTGGAGTGTATTTACAATTGTGATGAAGTTATTTTCCTTCCATGATCCTTTCTAAAAATTGAGAGGAATCTTAATGGTTTGCAGTTCAGACCCTTTGGAAGATGGTGAAACCTCTGAGGCTAGGTTAAGTCACTTCTCTAAATTACAAAGGCAGCCTTTTGGGAGGTTCATTTTCTAGATGCAAATGGCATGTTTAAATAAGAGTGTTGAGTTGAGGGTAGTGGGTATAGATCATTATTCTGGGTTTTTTTTTGTTGGGTGGTGGTGGTGTCATTTTGGAGAGAGCTCTTTCAAATACTTGCTCTACAGTTACTTGCTGATATAATCTATACCCAGGTGTAGTAAGATATATACAATAGGATTTCATTTTATTTATTTATTTAAAAGATTTTATTTATTTTTGGGTAGAAGAATTGGAGTGTAGGGCCAAAGGTGGGGGGAGAGTGAGAGGACTCACCAGAGACAGAGTAGGGAGCAGAACAGGCAGATCTACTGCAATACACTGCTGAGGGGAGCAGTAGGTGAGACAGGAGAGGTCTGCTGCGCCACGTGGGTCAGCTGCCTGGCCAGGGATGGAACGCAGGCTGTCAAGTGGGCCTGTCAAGTGGGCCATCACAGTGGTAACGCTGAGACTTAACCCCTAGGCCACCAGGGAGGCCTGGATTTCATTTCATATTTGTATTTTTTTATGATAAAAAATGTGGCTAAAATGGAATCAAAAGATAGCTTCTCAGAGGAATTCTTTACATGCAGAAAGTTCAGGAAGCTTACAGAACCAGACTTAATTATCTCTAACATCTTGTTTGTGAGTTGAGAATCGGCAAGAAATATCCATGTAGAATTTTGGTGTGCTGGTAAATGTGATTGTTGATGTTCTGTCACCTTTGGGTTCGCTGATCCCCTTTCTGATGGTGGGAACACACTCACAGATCTAGAGTTGTATATTCTGATCACTGTAGTGGAATTCAGGAAGAGTGTTTAAATTGGTTTTTATAGGCAACTCCCATATTTTAATTTTTTTTATATAAAATAGCCAAGTAAATCAAATCTTGTCATAGTGAATTGTATAAGCCTCAGATCAGAAGTAGTAGTTTAATGGAGCTTAAATTCTGTTTTGCTAGTTAGAGATTTGTTAGTAGATTTATTCAATGTGATTTGATCTTTATTATATGCTACTATAGGAGAAATAAATAGTCTTCATGGACTAGAAGTCCAGGCTGCAAGCTAATGAAAGGGAAGAAATTTTTGGTATATACTGATCATTGGTCTTGGTTTTTAACACTTGATGTTGTTTGTCCAGCATCCTGGTACAGTTGGTGACCATACTTTCCTTTAACAAATACTTTTTGACTGTCTGCCCTGTGCCAGATAATGATAGGCAGCAGGGAGACCCTTGGTGATCAGGATGACCTCAGTTCCTACCTTCAACAAAACTCAGAAAACTCAGCTATAGGAAGCCCTCAGGACATTTGCTCACAGAGGGATAGGGAGAAGAGAGATGAATCCAAACTTAATGCAGTTTCAGGAAGAAGGAACTCATCCTAAATACTGCTTAAAAGTTAAGCAATTAGGGCTTTCCCTGGTGGTGCAGCGGTTGAGCGCTGGGCTGCAAAGCTTCTCGCAGCCTCTGCAGCGCCGGTTCGATCCCTGGTCCCCAGCAAGAGTCCCGCATGGTGCGACAGACCTCTCCTGCCACACCTGCTGCTCCCTTCAGCAGTGTATTTCGTCAGTCTGTTCTGCTCCCCGCTCTGACTCTGGTGAATTCTCTCACCCTCCTGCACTTCTGACTGTACCCAGTGCTTGTATAAATAAATAAATAAATCTTTTTAAAAAAAAGTTAAGCAATTAATTCCTAGCATATGTCAGTCATTGCTGCCGTTTGATAGCCTCTTCCATGACCAAATTTTACTTAGCAAAGTGTTCAAACAGCTTTCTCAGCATCAGTCCTCCCACTTGCCATGGAAAATTGATTTTGATTGATCGTTCGCATTATCCCCTTAAACTCTTAGAGAATTTTTCACTGCATTTGTTTACCAGAATGTTTCAAGTAACATTTGAGAAATAAGATTTGTTTTATATAAAGAGATGATGTCTCTGTGATGTTCCCTGCACTTGACATTGGCCCTTGCCAGAGATCTCTATTTTTACAGCTACATGCGTCATTGTCATTTCCAGCTGATAGATGCCTGAAAGCAAGTTCACATCCTTCCTGTCTTAGGACTTGTAGGGCTTGGCTCAGGCAGCTGGATAGACAGCAGGGAAGGTCACCGAGAAAAGGAGGTTGGACTATTAGTTCTTCTCTGTCCCCACGCAGCATTCTAAACCGCAGTACATTTATTGTTTGGCACATCTGCGGAACCCCTCCCTGTTGTTACCTTTTTTTAGTCTTCAGCCTCCTCATGGCCTTCCTCTGCCTGTCAAAATCTACTTTCCCCTGGATATTCAAAACTGCATGTTGGTTCTTCTCCTGCAATCTTTCTAATGGTTTTTTTCCACCCCTTGCTTCTCCCACATCTTATGTCCAGAACTGTTGGCATCCTCCCAGGCAGCTGTGGTCTTTTGCTCCTCTCTATTCCTTTCTTATCTGTTTTCTACACTTTTACCTCTTCCTCCCTCCTCTTGCACTTTCTCCCCATGCATTCTTCTGTATATTTGTGAAATACACATTTACTTAGCACCTACTGTATGTTTTGTACTATGCTAGGTTTTGAAATACATGAATGAATGAGAGAGACGAGCGTTTACTAACTTCCCAATCAATTCATAAATTATAGTTGTACAGTGTTTTAATGGAGAAGTACTGTTGCCATGGGAACATGTGATTTGGAGACTTGTCCTAGTTTTAAGTGGACAGTGAAATTTTTCCTAAGGAAATTGTTCTTAGCTGAAATCCGAAGGATGAGTAGGAATTTGTGAGGTGGAATCAGGGCATGTTCCAGGCTGAAAGAACAAAAATCAAATCTCTGACTCTCGGTATTTCAGTCACATGGACTTTCTTCAATTACTTGAACACTTTCACCTCAGTAGCTGTGTAACTTATATAATCCTCTTTACTGATGCTTTACCGCACCCTTTTCTTTCCCACAGCTCATTGGATTGGCAATTTTGGTGTCATTGATTTCCTTTGAAATAGGTTTGAAGTTTACCTTTTCTTCACTCCCATTGCCATAAAATTTCAAAGTGTCATCACTTCACAACTGGATACTGCATGATGACTGAGTCTTTGCTCCTAGCCTCTTCCTTCAGCATTTCCTTACCACACATTCCCCATCACAGCAGCATGAATGTCTCTTGCTGAGACTCTTGGCTTAGAAACCTTGAGTGCAATGAAAAAGTCCAGACTCTCCTCATCAGGTTCTCCCTTATCAATCTTTGCACTCTCCTGTTTTCTTTCTCAGTACACATCTTTTGGAACAAGCCGCTATTCCTCTTGTTTCCCTTGTAAACCCTGTTCATTTCTGCCATTTTTCTTTTCTTTCTCATTTTTCCCACATTCTTTTTATTTATTTATTTATTTAAAAAAGATTTATTTATTTATACAAGCACTGGGTACAGTCAGAAGCGTGGAAGGGTGAGAGAATTCATCAGAGTCAGAGTGGAGAGCAGAACAGGCAGACTGACAAAATACACTGCTGAGGGGAGCAGCGGGCGGCAGGAGAGGTCTGCGCGCCATGTGGGACCCTCGCTGGTGGCCGGGGATGGAACCGGTGCTGCAGAGGCTGCGGGCAGCTTCGCAACCCAGCGCTCAACCACTGTGCCACCAGGGAGGCCCTCCCACATTCTTTTTAACTACTGTAGCGGTCTCTACTGTACCTAGTGGGCCCTTCCTTTCCACATTCTGATTGCTCTTATAAGATTGTGTATTTTGGGCCTCCCTGGTGGCGCAGCGGTTGAGTGCTGGGTTGCGAAGCTGCCCGCAGCCTCTGCAACACCAGTTCGATCCCCGGCTGCTCCCCGGCCACCAGAGGAGGGTCCCACATGGCGCGCAGACCTCTCCTGTCGCCCGCTGCTCCCCTCAGCAGTGTACTTCAGTCCTTCTGCCTGCTCTGCTACCCACTCTGGCTCTGGTGAATTCTCTCACCCTTCCACGCTTCTGACTGTACCCAGTGCTTGTATAAATAAATAAATAAATAATAAATAAATCTTTAAAAAAAAAAAAAGAATGTGTATTTTTTCACCTTTACAATTACATGTGCATTTCATCTGTCCTAATTTCATTTCCTGTCCAAAATTATAAGTTTAAGAAAAAAGACATCTTCCACGAATCTTACATACATACACTAGTTCAGTATTCACCAAACAGGTACTTAGTTAGGCTTTAATAATGCCCAGAAGATTCATTTGGTGTCATGTAGTGGATGCTGCCAATTCATTGCGAATTGAAGACTCAGAATGGTTAATATTGTAACCCTTCTGTCCTCTATGTTGGGCTTAACTTGAATTGCCCTAGGTCTAGGTTTCAATCAATGTTCAAAACAGAAGTCATTTTTTTCCCAAAGATTTATTTATTCATGCATACAAGAACCGGGGTACAGGCCAGATGTGTGGGAAGGGAGAGGATTCACCAGAGACAGAGCGGGGGGCAGAACAGGCAGACTGACCGAAATACACTGCTGAGGGGAGCAGCAGGTGAGACAGAAGAGGTCTGCCGCGCCATGTGGGCATCTCCCCAGCCAGCCGGGATTGAACCCATGCTTCAGCAGCTGTGGACAGCTTCACAGTGCTGCGCTCAACCGCCTTGTCACCAGGGAGGCCCAAGAAGAAGTCATTTTAACAGGCACAAATGCTCCAATCAAATTCTGACGTTTCACATTTAAAGATTCCTTCTAATACTACAGCTATTTGTGTAGTTCTTTAGAGTTTACAGGTTTTATTTATATCAGACATCTTACTTAATCCTCATTACAACTCTTTGAGATAAATGTATTATCCTTATTTTACAGAAGGAAATGAGGTAGAAAAACTTAAATGAGTATTGGCCACTCAGCTGCTTTGTGGTGGAGCCCAGACCTGAATCTAGGACTCTGACTTGAAGCTCCTTCTCTGATTTTCAAATAAGATTTTTATTACAGGAACAGAGTTTTACTAAGAAACTGGCATAAAGTTATTCAAAAGTATGGTTTTTTGTAATATAAAATGTCCCAGGGGATCAGTTACAGGTAAGGACAGAGAGATTTTAGCCATAAAAAGGTAAACTCTAACTCAAAATGACCTTTTGGATTTTTTTGTTTGTTTGTGAATTATCTACTCACCCTCAACCTCTTTTTAACCCATGTCCAATTTTAGTAAACCTATCTCCTACCTTCCTTTAACATAGGCTAACATTCTGAAATATAATTTGGGACTACTTTGGTAATGAGGTTGAGCTCTTTATTTTTTTTATTGTCTTTTATTGTTAATGATCAACTCAGCATGCTGTGCATCGGATCCTTTCTTCCAGCTCTAGTAACCACCATTCTGCTGTTCTCAAATTTTTTAGATTCCATATATAAGTGAGGTCATGCAGTATGTGTCTTTCTCTGAATTATTTTACTTGGCATAATGTAGGCAGCATAAATGAAGGTTTAACTTTGTTATTGCAAATAGTAGTATTTCCTTCTTTTTTTATGGCTAATATTCCACAGTCTATGTGGCATATACATACCACATTTCAGCTGTCAACAGGCATGTAGGTTGTTTCCATCTTGGCTATTATGAATAATTCTGCAATCAAAATGAGGGTGCAGATATCTCTTTGACTTTGTGAATTAATTTCTTTCAGATATATTCCCCAAAAGAATTACTGAATCATATGGTAACTATTTTTGATTTTTAAGGAACCTATAGTTTTCTAACAATCTTTTCTAGAAAAGGTTCCCTTTTCTCCATACCCTTGCCAACACCTGTTTCTCATCTTTTAAGTAATAGCCAATCCTGACAGATGTGAGTTGATACCTTGTTGTGGTTTTGACTCAGTTTCATAATGATTGGTAATACTGAGCATTTGTTGACCATTTGCATGTCTTTGGAAAATTCAGGTGCTTTGGCCATTTTAAAATCAGATTATTTGTTTTTTTTGGTTTTTGGCTGTATCAATTCCTTATGTATTTTGGATGTGAATCCCTTAGCAAATATGTGGTTTGTAAATAGTTTCTCTCATTCTGTAGGTTGCCCTTCTAGTTTGTTGTTACAGCTCCTCTTCTAGTTGCTTTATTTCTTCTCTAGTAGAGAAACTGCCCTTGATCACACCTAATCATTTTCTATGGAAAATCATTTTCTTTTTCCTTGGTTGTTCGAATCTGCTTCCCAGAAAAATGAAGAATATTCAGTAGCTGCTTTCCAGAAAGGGTTAAAAGAAGTTAAAATTTCAAAAACTGGGGCCTCCCCTGTTGGTGCAGGCCGTTGAGCGCAGCACTGTAGAGCTGTCCGCAGCCTCTGCAGCGCTGGTTCAATCCCGGCCGGCCCATGAGGGTCCCACATGGTGCGGCAGACCTCTCCTGTCTCACCCGCTGCTCCCCTCAGCAGTGCATTTCGTCAGTCTGCCTGTTCTGTTCCCCACTCTGTCTCTGGTGAATCCTCTCACCCTCCTGAGAATCTGCCCTGTACCCCGGTTCTTATATAAATAAATAAATAAATCTTTTAAAAATTTTTCAAAAATTGAATTAGTGTATCAATGTGATTTTTGCCTTTGTATTTTTCCTTAACTTTTACTTCAAATGAAATTTTATATGGATGGTGTGATGAAGAGAGCTTAAAGCTAACTGGTATAATTGAGTATTAATTAATTACTACCCAACACGTAACTAGATAATCAGACCTGTGGAGTGCTTGGCCAGAAAAGGATGGGTCAAGGTCAAGTATTGTAATGTCATGGACAGAGTGTCCTCACTCGAGGAGGTCCAGGCATGAGACTGTGAGAGTCTCTGCCCCTTGCTGGTTCTAAATGATTGCAGAGGCATGGCACTTGCAAAGCTTTTAAAAACGTGTTTCATGTTTTTAAAATCCTTTGGAGCTACAGAGTGGGTGTTCAGACCAAAAAGGCTGCTTCCTGAAGTGTTTATGCAAAGGATAATTTTTAGAGAGTTATGTGGAATGGAATTGGGTCTGACGTCAATTCTCCTGTGCTTTCTCTCCCCTGCAGGAATAGCCCATATGCAGAGACAGATGTGAGACTGAAGTCTTTCTTACATATAAATAGTGCTGGGAGAGAATGAGAACATTACTGAGCTAGAGGTTGGGGAGCAGTAAGCTTACTGTAAGCCAGAAATGACCAAGTTGTTCTTTTATGTACTTTCAAAAATCTTCAGTTGAGTATAATCCATATAAGCCTAATAAATGTCAACGAACTATAAGTGTACAGTAAGTTAATAAAAATGTAACTACCACTCAGGTCAAATACTGAAATATTACAGCCTTCAGAAACCCCACCCCAGCAGTTCCGTTTGCTCATGATCCAATTTCCTCAATTGCCTGACTTTGTTTTAAAAGTTGAGATAACAAGGGTTTACAGCATTCTATATGACTTAGAGGTATAGGATCACACCCTTCACATGTATGTTACCATACCCACACACCGGGTGCTGACTTTTATACTAATAATTTCCTTGCTTTTCAGAGTTAACACTTTTATATGCATTTCCAAATATATTGAATAGGTTGGTTTTGCCTGTTGATGAATCCTGTTGCATTTGTGTGTGTGTGTGTGTGTGTGTTTAAAGATTTATTTATTTATTTATACAAGCACTGGGTACAGTCAGAAGTGCGGGAGGGTGAGAGGATTCACCAGAGCCAGAAGGGAGAGCAGAACAGGCAGATGGATGATGTACACTGCTGAGGGAGCAGCGGGCGCAGCAGGAGAGGTCTGTGCACCATGTGGGACTCTCGCCCAGCGGCCGGGGATCTAACCGGCGCTGCAGAGGCTGCTGACAGCTTCAAAACCCAGCGCTCAACCGCTGTGCCACTGGGAGGCCCTGTGTATGTGTGTTTTGATGCTTTCAGCAAATTTTGGTTGTATTAATCCCAATGTCATAGCATGCAGCTGTGGTTGTTTGGTCTTACTGCTATGTAGTATTTCATTGAATGGCTATACCACAATTTATTATTTTAGGTTGTTCAAGTATGTTTGTTTCTAGTCTGGACCAACTGTAAATAATGCCACTTGGGGAATGACACATCCTGTCAACGATGTTTAAGAGTCGCTCCACATTTTGGTCAACACTTGGTAGAGTCATTTTTGTTGTGCTTTTAATTTGCATTTCCTTGGTTTCAAACGAAGTCAAACACTTTTTCATTTGTTTTTGACCAGATTTCTTCACATGAAGTACCTATTTTAGATATTTATTTGCCCATTTGTCTATTTGATGATTTGTGTTTATCTTATTGATTAGCAGGAGTTCTTTATATGGTTTAGACATTAGTCCTTGATTGTTAAATGTGTTGCATATATCTTTTCCCATTCTGTGGTTCATCTCTTCACTCTCTTAATGGTGTCTTTTGATGGACAAATACTCCCAATTTTATCCAATTTTTTTTTCTAGTTGATGCTTTTGTGTTGTGTCTAAAAATCTTTTGACTATGAAGACATTGTCCCATATTATTTTCTATGAACTTTATCATTTGGCTTTTCACATTTAGTTCTATAGCCCACTTTAAGTTGATTTTTGTAGATGGAATGAGGTTGAGATCCAGTTTCATTTTCCCCCCAATTAATATCCATTTGTCCCAGTGCCAGTTAGTACAAAGGCCATCATCTCTCCAGTGCCTTGAGATGTCCCTGCAAGAGAGTCTTGGGATGCTCTGTTCTGTTCTCTTTCATTTATCTGCTGATCATTCCTGGAGCAGTACCTCACTGTCTTACTTGTTCTAACTTTACAGTCAACCTCCCACCTGTTCTTTTCTAAGAGTGCCTTGGCGATCCTTCTCTTGCATTTCTACGTATGTTTAAGTATCAGCTTGTCAAGTTTCACCAAAAAAGTCTGTTATGTGTTTCTATTGAGATTGCATTTAATCTTCACTCAATTTATTCAAAAGATGTGTCTTTAAAATAGTGAGTCTTTACTCTAGGAATTGATGCCTCTCTCCATTTAAAAGGAGCTACTTCGGGCCTCCCTGGTGGCGCAGTGGTTGAGCGCTGGGTTGTGAGGCTGCCCGCAGCCTCTGCAGCGCTGGTTCGATTCCCGGCTGCTCCCCGGCCACTGGAGGAGGGTCCCACATGGCGCGCAGACCTCTCCTGCCGCCCGCTGCTCCCCTCAGCAGTGTACTTCGGTCCTTCTGCCTGCTCTGCTCCCCGCTCTGGCTCTGGTGAATTCTCTCACCCTCCTGCGCTTCTGACTGTACCCAGTGCTTGTATAAATAAATAAATAAAAAATATATATTAAAAAAAATCTCAAAAAAAAAGGAGCTACTTAATTATCAAAATATTTTTGAGTTGAAATTCACCATTTCAATGACTTTTTTGCTGTAGTAAAATATGCAAAACATAAAATTCACCATTTTAATCATTTTTCAGTATATAACTCAGTGTTATTAAGTACATTTGCAACAGGGTGGTCTCCAGGACCTCCCTGTCCTGTACCACATTCACATTGTTGTGCAACCATTACCCATGGTCTCGCTGCAGAACTTCATCATCCACACCATTTAAACAAACATTTTATCTTTTCACTTACTGAAGTTGTTTATACCTTTTGTCTATTATAAATAGTACTGCTATGAACACTGAGATACAATATCGTTTTTTGAATCTTTGCTTTCTGTTCTTTTGGGTATAAATCTAGAAGTAGAGTTGGCACAGTGACACAGGACAGGTCTCTCTTCCTGCCTCATCAGATAAGCACTCCAATCTGTTGTATTTAACAAGTTTGTCTTCTTGCAATTTAAGGAAATGGAAGAACATCTCTAAGAAGATAATAAGGAAGTTAAACAGGTGTTAAAGCAAGTTGGCGCCCACCTGAAATCTCCATATGCCTGCATTAAAGGATCCTATCCCTCCTTTGCAGACCCTTGCTCAGCCCCCTCTTTTTTTTTACTCCTTTGTATAAGCACTCTGCCAAGGAGCAGAATGGGGGTTCTTTCAGACACGAGTCTGCTGCCCTCCTCAGTTTGTTGATAAACTACTTTCCTTCTCAAACTCTGTTTCCTTTCATTGGCTGAGGGAAACTGAGGCTGGTGTTCAGTATCAGAGTTGCCGGATTAGATGGTAATCAGTGACTTTAAAGTGTGTTGTTCAGTGGTTTTTGGTACACTCCTGGTATGCAACCACCATCACTAATTTCAAAAGATTTTCATTTCCCCCGGCCCCCACCCGGACCCATTAAATGTCACTTCCCCAGTCCCTAGCTAATCTTCTTTCTGTCTCAGTGGATTTTCTTACATGTATGATTTCATGTAAATTCACATGATTTCATGTGAATTTACATGAAATCATACAGTAGGTGGTCTTTTGTTTTTTACTTCATTCACTTATATGTTTTTAGTGTTCACCCATGTTATAGCATTTGCCCATTTTAAAACTGAATAGTATTCCACCGTGGGCATATACCACATTTTACTTGATCAATATACTATATTTATACATAAGTTGATAGACATTTATCAATAAAATTCTATGTTTTTTATAGAGAACTTTCCCATATTTTGTTTTATTCTAAGTCACATGGTTTTGGATCCTTGTGAATTGTATTTTCACATAATGTGAAATATGTTTTTATGTGAAAATATATTGAAAATATGTAATTTTTTTAAAATATGACTTGTTTACTGCTGTTATATAGGAATATGTGGCATTTATTTGCAGCCTATGCATCTAAAGTTTAGTAAATTATCTTTTTTTTTTAAGTTTTATTATTTATTTGTTTATTGTTTGTTTATACAAGCACTGGGTACAGTCAGAAGCGCGGAGGGTGAGAGAGTTCACCAGAGCCAGAGCGGGGAGCAGAGCAGGCAGAAGGACAGAAGTACACTGCTGAGGGGAGCAGCGGGCGGCAGGAGAGGTCTGCGTGCCATGCGGGACCCTCCTCCGGTGGCTGGGGAGCAGCCAGGGATCGAACCGGTGCCGCAGAGGCTGCGGGCAGCTTCGGAACCCAGTGCTCAACCGCTGCGCCAACGGGGAGGCCCAGTAAATTATCTTAATAATTCTAAAAAATTATTGTAGATTAGTTTGGATTTTTATATAGTATGCTAGTCATATTGCAATGAATTAATTTTGTTTCTTTCCATTTCTTCTGCCATTTGTTTCCTTCTCCTGTCTTACCTACTAACTAGTAATCTTAAGTGCAGTGGTTAATAGAAAAATTTTTGTAAGCAGCTTTGACTTCTTCCTGATCCCAAAGAAAAAGTTTTTAACCCTTCATTAACTCTGAGATTTGCTAGATGTATTCATATTTCAAATGACCTTTGTTCATGCTGAAGCCTGCCACTCTAAGACTTTTCTTTGGTTTTACTTTTTGAGAGACATTTAGATGAGCTCCTGAGAGCACTTTGCTCTTTGGTCAGTTATTTTTTGATAGGGTTGAGGTATGACTTTTGAAGTCACACTGACCTAGGTTCAAATATGGTTCTGGTATTTACAAATGTCATTTTGGTCAGGGCTATAAATTCTCCTGGGGCAGGAACTGTCTTTTTTTTTTTTTTTTTTAAGAAATTTGCATTCTTTTTTTTTTTAAAGATTTATTTATTTATGCATACAAGAGCTGGGGTGCAGGCCAGAGATGCAGGGGGTGAGAGAATTCACCAGAGACAGAGTGGGGAACAGAACTGGCAGACTGAGTGAAATACACCGCTGAGGGAAGCAGCGGGCTAGACAGGAGAGGTCTGCTGTCCTGTGTGGGTTGCTTCCTGGCCGGCCGGGGATTGAACTCGTGCTGTAGAGGCTTCAGATTGCTTCATAGTGCGGTGCTTAACCCCTTGCGCCACGAGGGAGGTCCAGGAACTGTCTTATTAATTTGATTCTGTGTCCTTAACTCAAACTTAATGCTTAGTACATTGTAATAGGGGCTTAAGTTGAAAAATGAAATTATTTAATTTCTCTGAATCTTAGCGTTCTCATTTATAAAATAGAGGTAATACTCTTTTATAGACTTTGATGTGATATTTAAAATGATATTTTGTTTGCATGTGAAAAATAATAGTTTCCTTCCCTTCAGATTTACTTTTTTTAGCTGACTACATGAGTGATGGGCTCTATCTTTGAGTTTTTATTTAGCCTCATGGAAACTTGTGTATTGTCTTATTTTTTAAAAGTTAAAACAAAAAATCAAAAAGCTTAAAAAATTTCCCTGTGACTGTTCAATTAAATTAAATATTCTGAAGAAGGAGAGCTGAAGAGAATGTGATTATAGTTTGAAATGAACTGTTTCACCAAAGAAGTACCCTGCAGTTTCTGCAGCATGTTCCTTTGAATTAATCAACTTGGGAGAAGCACAGTACCAACGTGCCTTGAGATGAAATGGATTAATATTTTCCTGTGGGCACCCAGGAGTGCTTTCTTATGATTCAGATATAAGCAACTGGATGATGGTAGTTTTGCTAATAGTTACTATATTATTTTCATAAGCTTTAGTCCTGCATTTTGATGTCTGCTTACTGGTCTTTGCTATGGGCCCAGTTCCCATGTCTCTGATAGTTCTGCTGCAGTTTTGAAGGAGATGCTATCCATGGCATTTCTGTACCATTTGCAGGGTGTGTTGCAACCTCACGTGATTCTGTCAGCAGAGTCAGTGTTCCTCAGTTGCATTTGTTTTTTTGTCATGATCTGTCTCTTTGAAATAAGACATGATAGAGTGGAGGGGAACAATAGTGAGCAGAAGAAGGCAGATTTATGAGAGGCAGGTTATAAACTTGTGGTAGCTTCAGAAATGTCTATGGAACTGCAGGGATTTATAACCCAAACTAGTATCAGAATTCCCAAAGCTTACATACCTAGCTGGCTAGGTGAATGCATGTCTTCCCCACAATTCAGGGACCTAAGTCACTTCCCAATACTCATGTTAGGTGCATGGAAAGAGCACAAGTAACATGGTCTGAGGACATGGATGTTTGTTTTTCTGAAACACTTTGGGGATTCTTAGGGTTTTAGTCAATGTTTCTTACCTACTGTGAAAGGACCTTTGTGATTACTGATTAACAGTTGGCCTTTCTCCATTACAGATTGACATCAGCAAATGCCATTACTTAGTGGATTTGGACACCATAAGAGAAACACCCCGAGAGCCAAGATATTCATCCAATAAAGAAGAATGGATCAACTTGGCCTACAGACCATTCCTTGATGCTTCGAGGTATGTTGCTTTAACCCTGAGGGATGTACCAGGATTATAGTAAGGGCAAAAATTGGAATTGAGGATTGAGTAACTTCTAGTCCTGGGCTGGTTCTAATAGCCATCTTTTTCTTTTTATTTGGGTTTAAACACATCTTCTATCTCTTGTTCAGTTTCCTTAAAAATCTAAACAATCTCTCTTTTTTAAACTTTGGTCTTTTTTTTAAGTTTTTTTTTTTAATTTATTTTTGCATGGAACAACTGGGGCATAGGCCAGAGGTGCAGGGGGTGAGAGGATCACCAGAGACAGAGTGGGGAGCAGAACAGGTGGATCTACTGAAATATACTGCTGAGGGGAGCAGCGGGTGAGACAGGAGAGGTCTGCTGCACCATATGTGGGTGTTCCCTGGCCAGGATCAAACCCAGGCCATCTCGGTGGGCCATGGTGGTGATAGCACTGAGACCTAACCCCTAGGCTAGAAGTTCATATTCCCTATTTTCAGGCTCAGCACTTGGTCAGGGATGATGCCGGCCTCTCTCTTCAGCACTTTCTGAGCCAGCTGGGAGCAGGTGACAGGTTGGGAGACTGTGCCATGCCAATGCCTTTCCTAGAGATACTAGGTGCTGATGCCTTCTCAACGTCCTGCTTCCCAAACAAGCTAGAATTTAAGGGTAGAAATAAAGCACACCTGGCTCAATTTGATATTGAGTACTAGCTAACATTTTAGACAGTGGGCAGAAAAGACTGCTGCCCTTGGTGAGGTTGCTTACCTGAGGAGATGCAGTCCAGAGGAAGAGCTATTGGAGTATAGGAGGGAGGGGTTAACTCCAGAAAGACTAGGGTGGGAGGCACCAAGGAAGATTGCAAGACAAGACCACATCTGAAGATTGCATTGGTGACAGTGTGGGAAGTGGATTGAAGGGAAGCATGGAAACAAGTTAGGAGGCTCTTCTGCTCGACTAAGTGAGAGATAATGAGGGAGTGATCTTGACTGCAAATTGGGGGTAGACTCAGGAGACAAGATGAGTCAAACAGAAAAAGGTCAGGCCAAATTTTAGGTGCTAAAAACCCACGACTTTCTTCAGTGGCCTGTGTTTATTTTCCATTACAGCAATTGAAATGCAGTGCTAGTCTTTCCTGTGGATTGCTTTCTTTAGCTGAGATGCCCCCTGAGCAGAGGCTTTTGCAAGGCAAGCAGAATTGGCTATAGAGACCAGACCCTGACGTTACCACCTCATGTGTCCTGTTTCTTCTCTTGGTGCCTGCTGCTTCTTCATGTCCCATTCACCCACAGAGTGCACCTCGATGGAGAGATGGGGGCAGTTATTTGGGAGTGCCTTCAGAGATTTTGTCCATGTCCCATAAGTAGTATTCAGGGCATAATTTTTATGCTAAGAAAGAAAGAAACCAATTGGTTTAAGAACCGAAAAGGTACAGTTCACCTGAGGGTGCCAAGTGCAGAGAAAAGAGCATGGGGGTCAGAAGGCTGCGCATATATTTAGTCCTGGCCACTTGCTGGTGGTTCTATCTGCTTCCCGAATTTCCACATCAGTAAAACAGAGATAATAATATTTTATTTACGTTATGGGCATGTCATAAGGATTCATTCAGAGCAGAAACAAGAAAGTGCTTTTAAATCCTAAAGCATTATATAAATGTCAGGCCTTTCAGTTAATGACTAGGCTGCCCTGGGTTCCAAAATTATGCTGATTTCCTTTACATTTCTCTTCCTCAGCATTTCCAAGTATATATTGATATAACTGCAAAAGCAGCAGGAGCCCTCAGCCCAGTTTGCCACAGCAATTTATAACTGTCAGCCCTGAGACATCTCACGTTGCTGACTTTGGGCCGATTAAGTTCAACTGCACTGTCAGAGGCTGTGTCTGGGAGCCGGCCCGCGGAGGGGTGCATGGCTGTGCTCTTGGGAGCGTAATCCTGGAGTGCCTTCAAGCCTTTCCTCTGGCTTCTTGCAACAGTGGCTCTTGTGCCTCAGCACATGATCTAACCAGGAGAAATAGTGACACCACCTGCACTTGCTGATCACTCATGCCTTAGGCTTCAGACCAGAAGGGGCCAAAATGCTTACTCTCCGAGTCTTTCTGAGGAAGGGAGAAGGTCTTAATAAGCATGTGCTTTATTGCCAAATGAGCTTTTTAGCGTTCTTTTCTTAAATATATGGCTCCCTAAAATTTATTTATTTATTTATTTATTTAAAAGATTTTTTTATTCATACAAGAACCAGGGTACAGGCCAGATGTGTGGGAGGGTGAAAAGATTCACCAGAGACAGAGCGGGGAACAGAACAGGCAAACTGATGAAATACACTGCTGAGGGGAGCAGCGGGCAAGACAGAAGAGGTCTGCCACGCCATGTGAGTTTCTCCCTGGTCAGCTGGGATCGAACTGGCACTGCAGAGGCTGTGGACAGCTTAACAGAGCAACACTCAACCACCTGCGCCACTAGGGGCTCCCTAAAATTTAAATCTATTTTCTTTATATTTACTCTGAGATTTTTCCTGTCTGCCATTACCTGTCCATCCATCTATCCATCCAGCTGACATCCATCCAATCAGCAGATATGTATTAATCACTACCCAGTGCTGTGATGGATTGTGGGTGTACAGTGATGAACAGCGTACACAAACTCCCCTTCCTCTTGGACCTTACAATATGTTGGGCAACTTGGACCTTGCAAATCAATAGATGATTCCAACCCGTGTTAAGTGCTTTAAAGGAAAACACAGGAGCCGTGTGGGAAGGAGTCAGCAGTGAGAGGCATCTGGCAGCTTCCTGCTGTGTCCTAAAGCCAGCTGATTAGGCAAGCTTGGAAATCAGAAAATATTTACTAACTAGCTAGATTATTCAAAGGTATAAAAAAAATAATGTGCCCTTACATAGTATAACTTTTCTAGTTATACATACAAAGCAACTTAGATACCAGGTGATGTGCTGGAACTTCAAAGAAAGGCGAGAACTCTGGAGGTTGGCATGTATCACGAAGGCTTCCTGAAGCAGGTGGTCTTCAGGAACAGGTTGAACAAGAAAGAATCATGTCTGTCATTCAGGAGAAAAAAATTATGAGGACAAATAGAAAGATAAAATAAAAAGAACTCTGATAGGCACGGGGTTAGTAAAGAATAGCTTAATTAACCTCTTTGGCTGGTTTAAATGTGCTACTGGGTAAAGTAACATGTATTTATCATCTAGATCAAAATCTTTTGAAAGTAAAAGGGCCCCTGTCCTGGGCAGACTGAGATATATGGGCATCCAAAATGCAGGGTCTTGTCCAGAAAGCAGGGCAGGAGCATGGAGCACACAGATATATCTCCTTCGCCCAATCTGTGTTTGTCATATGGATTTGCCCATTGTTTACTTCTTGATTTAATTTGCTGACATTCCTTAGGGTAGCCTAGATGGGTCTCAGATGTCTGGAAGGAAACAATCTGTTTGAAGACATTATCAGCACTATCAGCACTCTTATCCCAAATGCATGTCTGTCAGTGGAGACTCAGCTCCAGAGAGAAACAACCTGAAGATTATCAGTACAATAATTTGATTGGTACAGATTTAGCAATTTTGATGATCTACAGATATGTGAGAAGGCTAATTTTCTGTTGAAGTTGTTGGAAGATAAGCAAAGCTTTTTACTCTCAGATTAATGGAGAGGGACTGTCTAAACAGGGCTTGGTGTTGTCAGTTTGTTTGGAAAATGGTAGCCCAGATGTCCGTCCATTCTTTCCCTGATAGACTGCTTTATCAGAGGACTGGAGCCCCCAGATTCCATTTGTTTGAGAGAGGATCCAGGCATAAGACCTTAGTAATCACTTTTCATTCACCCCTTGCACGGCTGGTACCATCGCCATACCTTCCTCTTGCTGAGTTTGCCATGTCTCTCTCTAGCTGATTGTGTAAAAGTTTTTCAAATTCCCAGGCTATGTCTGTCTTGCTTCCGTGTTCTCTACAGTATCACTTTTTTTTTTCTCACCTGTGAAATGGGGGAGACATTAGCTACCTCTGTTATAAAGATTAAATGAGCCTATAGCCAGAGACTGATAGCTCAGAGATACTCATTAAAGAACACCTGTCATACCCTATCACTTTTTTAAGCCAGGTACACCACCCACTCTGTGGTTGTCTCGTATTACATACTTTCTAAAATCAACAAGGACTTTTCCTTTGAAGCGCAATATAATTGCTCCTTGTGTAAAATAGCTGGACAAGTGGGTGGATGTAATGTCTCCCGAGAGGGTGTGAGGAGGGCAGCACGTCAGCAGCCCAGCGGTGGGTTCTTTCTCAGTGTGCTGAGGAGGTTTGGCTGTGGAGCCTGGTAGGAAATGCCTCTGCAGGATGTTGGAGTTGGCTCTGTGAGCAACAGGTCCTGTGACAGCTTTGGAAACAAGTCAGGAGGCCCTGCCACTGCTTCACGCTGCCTCTCTCTGCCCACTCTCTCCTCCTTCATTATAGTTCTCTTTTGTCTTGCTTGCTTTACTTTCACCTTTGGTTGCTGGATTGTGAGATTTTATTCTTTCCTGTTTGGGAGCATTTTAGCCTCATCTAACTGAATTTTAGGCTGGCTTGATTAGGGACTTGAGATAATTTAGAGAGATTTAGGTAAGGTGGGATTTCTAAGTCCAGCAAATTTATAATTCTGGTGAAGTGTCAGTGCAAGTGTGGCATTAAAAGCAACACTGTTAGCTGGAATGGTAGGAGAGAAAGGTTTTCTAGTCAGAGGGCCTCTATAGCAGTAAGGCAGGGCTGTGTTGATAGGCTCTGCTTGTGTTCTTTCACAGGAACCCACCAGAGTGCCATTGAGCTGTGGAGGTTTTTTGTTTTGCTGAGATTATGACTTTCTTTCTAGCTTCCAAGAAGAAATGAACCCAGTAGAGTCTGTGGCATCTGTCCCTCCATTTTGGTCCTATGTGATAGTCCAGTTGATGTCAGTCATTGTGTCCCTAGGCACTAGCCCCAATGCAAGCAGAACTGATTATTTCTGGAATATAAAACAGTTGGAGTAATCACTGTAAAGGACAAATTAGTTGGAAGCTTTTATTCTAGTTATTCCTGAATAACAAACCCACCCAAACTTAGTGATAGAAAAGAATTGCTTATTATTCCCGTATGGTTCTGGGTATTAACTGGGTTCAGTGAGGCAGTTCTTAGAGTTTGGGGCATTGACCACCAGATGGCGGTTGGGGCTGGAGGCGACTCAGAGACATTCTCACATGTCTAGCAGTTGACACTGGCTGTTGCTGGCTGTTGAATAGATCTCAGCTGGGGCTGTTAGCCAGAACACTTACATATGGCTTTTCCACGTGGCCTGTGCTTCCTTACAATATGGTGGTTGGCTTCCAAGAGAGACATCGTTCCTTATAACCTAACCCTGGAATTCACATATCTTTTATTTTACCCAAGGGCTGCCTCATTCTGGTCATTGAAGGCAAACCACTTGAGTAGCCTCTGTTCAGGGGAGAGGCGTTAATCTTTCCTTGTTGATAGGCGTGTCAAAGAATTTATGGACATGTTTTAAAACCATCACAGCTCTTTTGATGCCATTCTTCATACAAATTGGATAATTTTTGAAATTTTTCTTTTTAAAGGCTTCTTGCAGAAGAGACATATGGTACACAAAATAGTCCAGCAGGCTGTTTCCATCTGTAGCTTCTTACTACCCAGGTGGAAAGGGAGACTGCACCCCATGGCGGGATTTGGTTGCAGGCCAACAGTTTGACATGCTTCAGATGGTGTTCAAATCCGTTGGGTAGAATTAGTTCTCCCTCCTCACCAGTAATTGAAGTACGCTTGTCTCTCCCTACACGTCAATCACAGTGGTGTCTCCAGCTCTTTCATCTATGCCAAGAACACTGAGGAATTGTAGGAAGGAGGCGATCAGAGTTTATGTACATCTTTCATTCTTTATCTACTCATTATTCTCTTGTGCTTTCCATTTCTTTCCTGGCTTTTCCTTTTTTCCTTCTCCCTGAGATATTTTCCCTAGACCCTTCGTTTGGCAGCGTGATCAACCCCAGACTAGATTTGGCTACAGACCAGACTGGTGTGTTGCTCATTATTTTCTTCAACTACTTAAAGATTGAGATACGCTGCCATTTAAAGAAGAATGAACCTTACTCTCTTGAAGCTCAGATAGTCTGTTTTCTGTTGCTGTAAAATTAGTGTTCTCAAATGACACTTAGAGACCATCTGTGCTCTAAGTCTATGTTACTGAGATCCTCAGGTTTGAAGAATGCATGCTGTGTTCTTGATGGCTACCTGCTTTTAGCTAGCTTGGGCCACACAGCTGGTGCCATCAGAGGTGTTTGCTCTAAGCACTTGAGAGTTAGAACCCATCTCTTATTGGTTCCCTACGACCCCCAGCTCATAGTGGGGTCTTAGAAAATATTTTTCAATTATTTCATGTATGTCACATTCTCAAAAGTAGATTTATTACAGAATAGAAAAGAAAAGAAGGAGGAGATAAGGACTTCAGGAGCTTCAGATGTCCTTATTTGGTAAAATAAAGATGGCCAAACTACTTTAAGTATACTCATTGTTTATTTTATCTTTATAAAGATTGGCTAGAATCAAATACCTGACGTGGCCTCCGGTGCTGCTTAGTATTTGTCACATAGAGGTAGCCCAAATGAGGGTTCAAAGAGCAGGGGAAGACACCTTCTCGAATGCTATTAGGTGTCTCTTTTCTATAGGAATGATGAATGTAGCATATATACCTACACTTCTAAGTAATTTTAAGATCAAAAAAAGACTGGAAAGTGTTTCACTAGCAACCTTGACTGGGACTGCAGGTTATAAAATGGCTGGTTGCCTAATAGCAATCCTTAATTCCCTCATTCTGAATGTTGGCAAAAGGTGACTGGTCAGGAGGTTATGATGTTATATCAGATGACTCACTGGGGCCACAAACCAGCGAAATGATTCGCTGTGTAGTTCCCACCAGTCTTGGGTGCAGCCCTGTGCTGCCAGTGTGTGCCTGAGCAGACTGCCAAGTCATTGCACTGTGTGCTTCTTTGGAGGCTGCCACCAAATAGTCAAAACTATGAATGCATTCACTAGATGTCAAAAGTCTGTTGGACATACCTCCTGAAAATTACATGTCATTCTGCTCACATGGGTCATGATAATTCAGCAAACCCTGTGTGAACTGAACCTGGAGGGATTACCTTTTGCATTGGTATTTTCTTTGCCAGTGTGAATGCTGCCACATCTCACTTCTGCTAACACCCCGTGAACCTCAGCTACTTCCTCTGCCCACACACTGTACTCTTCTATTTTGCTCTGCCCCACCTGGTCATGGGTTTAGGTTAGGACTGAATCGCTAGGTAAGAAAGAGAAAGAAGAGCTTCATATGATTTTTGTATTGCCTTTACCTTGTGGAAGATAAAATATCTCCAGAAGGGAGAGAGGTAAATGCAATGTGATGTAAGAGTCAGGGCAGAGTCATTCATTCACAGGTTATTTGTAGAGCACTTTCTGTGGCATTGTTTTGAAAGCTGGAGATACAGCAGTTAGATAAAGTTCTATCCTCAAGGGTCTGACATTCTAGTGTATCCTATAGCAAGTAATTCCTGTGTCCCTTTCTCTTTGATGGAAAAGAGTTATAAATGTCACATCTGCATTACTTATTGGCCATCAGGGTAATGGCCCTTACTCCCTTTCCCTTTGAAAGAATATTAAGAAGTTACTTTTTTTTTTTTTACCTCATACCAGCTTTTGAGCAGTTTATAAATTCTTTGCTATGGGACTCTGAGATGACTAGTGCTAAGATTAGGTTTTGAGGCAACTCTGACTCTTCCGTACTGAAGACAGCTGTGGAAGGCCAGTTTTGTGGTGCTGTGGGTTGTCCAGAGTCTGCCACTGAAATGTGAGCTAAGTGGGGGAGGGAAGATGCTAGCTTAAAAAGAGAAAGAGAACTGGCAGTGGGCTAGATGACTTGCTCACAGGGGATATTCTTGTTTGGATGGATGGATGGATAAAAAGGAAAGCGAGAACCTGAGTACTAGGATGTTTTCTTTTTAAAATGAAAAAATTGACCCGACATTTCCATTTGTGCCTGCTGAACTGGGGACACCAGGGACTGGCACCAGTCTTCCATTGACGTCAGCAAGAGCAGATTTAAATCTCCACAGCAGAATGCTCCCTAGCCCTGATAAATAGGGCTGGTAATTGAATTAGAAATCATTCTGAGCTGTCAGCTAATTATGCTACTCAGGCAATTGATTTGTCCAGGTCTGTTTCATTCTTGAATCCCTTGGGTGGCCTCCTTGTTGGGAGAGAAGTATTTCAGTTTCCAGGATAGAGGCACAGGTTTTATGTCTCCCTAAATTGTGCTGCTCTGCTCCCCTAGGGCAATACTTTGGCATTTCACCTCATTAACAGACATTGTTGTATGGGTTGTGATAGGTGTTGGTTTTGTTCTAATTTGTTCTGATCTTTGTTTCCATGTAGATGAATGTGTGTGCACACATACATATTATTCCAATGCCCAACTCTTACAAAGGCAAATAACCTTTCTGAGTTCCCTTTTTCCAGCAACAATGCAGTATAACAAATTTAAAAGGCCCCAGTCATGTTCAACATATTGATGGTAAAGAAATTAATCTAGAACAATAGCTATAGTGTTAGAAATGAAGAACTCAAGCTAACTTGTTCTTTTGGCTAAAAAAAATTATAGAATCTTCCCCTCCTACTCAGAGGTTGTGTATATTGACTGTTTCCTCACTTCATCTTCTAGAAGAAATTAGTACCTTTATTTGTTAAAAATAGACAATACTATTAAAGGAAAATCTGCAGCAGGAAAGTAAGTTCATCTCCTAATAAGGATTTTTCCAGTGCCAAGCTCTAGTGATAAATAGATTCTTCTTAACTCCTTATATTTAATCCTTACCTTGATAGTAGTTTTGTTCAGGCTTATCTGAAAATGCCTCTTTTCTTCTTAAACCTAGCATTTGATGCTGAATTTCTGATGATTGTACCCTGAGGAAGCATGGCAGAATGAGGATGCTGCTTGGGTTCCTTAACATAGCCAAGTCAGTCCCATGCTTGTCCTCAGCAAAATGGTTATTCCAGACCACAAATTCAAGCAAACTATACTTCCTCATTGAGAGTAGAAGCTCTTTCTTGTCCTTCATTGCTTGACCCATTGCTTGACATGGTGCTCAGTCCCTTGTGGTTGAGCCAATTGGAATAAAACTCTGATCTCATTTGTGTAACTATCCCTTCCTTAATGTCTTTATCTGTCCACCCTTCTTTCCTGCCATCACTTGTTTTTTAACACTGTGTCAGACCATGTGCTATTGGCAAGTAAAGCAGGCTTTACTTGGTCCCAGAAATCTGGGGGTGTGGGTTGGGTAGAAAAGAGTAAAACAATAATTAAGTAATTATAAATTGTGAGAATATAATGCGCACACACACTAGAGAAAGTGATAGAAGTGGGAACATAGGGTGTCCTGGAATGATTGGAAGGTCTCTTCAAAGGTAACTCTGAAGCTGCGTAGTGAAAAATGAGATAGATTCAGTCATGAGAAAAACAGAGTGGATAGGTGCTCCGGACACAGGCAGGAAAGCAGTGCCAAGGCCCTCAGGTAGGCAAGAATCAGTCTTTTTTTTTTTTTTTTTTTTTTTCTTCTTCATATACTACATTTATTATAGTTTCAAATTAAATAAGATATGACATATCTCTTTTCTTATATATTGCATTCCTATGCTAGTCAATAGTATTGTTTATTATTTGGAAAGCTGCATTTTACATACAGAGCTATTTTAACTTAACCAGCCTATCATGGTTTTCCACTATTTTGCTGGCATGAGCAATGGAACTGTGAGTTCATTTATTGCTATTTTCTTTGGTTTTGTCCTGAGAAATGGAATCAGGTTATCAAATGGAATCACGTTATCAATATTTTTTTTTTTAAATATTAAATTTTATTTTTATATTCCCCCATACAATTGCAAACGCCCCATTCTGACCCCAATCCTTCCCCTCCCGCCCCCCACCCCAAAAAGTGTCTCTGGTTCATAGTTTTTTGTTGATTTTGATTTTCACTTTCTTATATTCATTTTCCTGGTCCCTTGTTTAAGTTTTCTAGATTCCTGCTATGAGTGAGACCATCCGGTATTTTTCTTTTTCTTTTTGGCTTATTTCGCTGAGCATGATCCCTTCCAGTGCCATCCATGTTGCTGCAAATTGCATGTGTTTATCTTTTTTGAATGCTGAGTAATATTCCATGGTATATATGTACCACATCTTCTTGATCCAGTCATCTATTTTTGGGCATTTGGGTTGTTTCCAAAGCTTAGCTATTGTAAACAGTGCTGCTATAAACATAGGAGTGCAGGTGCTCTTTGGAATTGATGTTTCTGTGTCCTTTGGGTAAATACCTAGGAGTGGAATTGCTGGATCATATGGAAGCTCTATGTTTAGTAGGTCCAGAAATCTCCACACAGCTCTCCATAGTGGTTGGACCAGTTTGCACTCCCACCAACAGTGCACAAGAGTTCCTTTTTCTCCACATCCTCGCCAACATTTGTTGTTGCTAGTTTTTTTAATATGTGCCATTCTCACTGGTGTGAGATGGTATCTCATGGTAGTTTTGATTTGCATTTCCCTGATTACAAGTGATGTTGAACATTTTTTCATATGTCTGTTGGCCATTTGCATTTCCTCTTCAGAGAAGTTTCTTTTTAGCTCTTCTGCCCATTTTTTGACTGGATTATTTTGCAAGAATCAGTCTTGAGCAATCAAAAGGCTGGTGTGGAGGGAATATGGTGGGCAAGAAAGTGGGACACAGTGAGGTAGGGCCAGTAAGCCAGGTTCTGGGGCTTTGTAGGCTCTGAGAAAGAGTTTGGATTTTGTTTAAGTCATTGTCTAGCTGTTGCTCAGTGGACAGCACTTAAAACTAAGATGTCCTAGATTCAGTTATGGACAGGTAAGTTGCTTTTCTTGCTTGGTGTACCTTGGAATGTTGATTGGGAAAATGAAATGATGTCTATAATAAATACTTCTTCCATACTTATATCATCTTCAGTATTTGTCCACTCTTCTGAATGTGTGTATTATCACTTAGTATATGCTAAGTTCTGGTTGTGCATCATTCATACTTTGTTTCTTCCAACTAGATTATTATTCCTTTGGGAACAAAGATTTTTCTGTCTTTAGGACCAGCACAAAAAATCCCACACATATTAGGCACTAAAGTGTTTTCAAATTTATTTTAAACAAATTCGTTTAAAAAAAAACTACTGTTTTTTTAAAGAATTTTTTTACAAGTAATTCACCTACTTTTATGTATGTTTGAAGTTTTCTATGATAACAAATGAAAAACAAAGTGGGCTATAAAAAGAAAGTAGAGTGGTAGGAGTACGGAGTTGAAAACCTTTGGTCTCTTATAGGGAGAGCATAGTTGCTGTTTTGATACTGCTAAAATTGCCTTTCCAAGTGGCTTTGCATATTTCCACTTCCACTGGCAACATCTATTTCCTAATTCCTGGCCAGTGTTTGATACTGTCAGACTTTTTAACTTCTGCAAATCTGATTTTTGAAAATTATATTTGGTTTTGCATTTCCCTGATTACTGTAAGAATGAACATTATTTCATATATTTATATGCCATTTACATTTCTTGGCTCAGTTTCTGTCTGTCCTTTGTCATTTTTTCTTAGTGAGTAGTCTTACTGATTGCAGGAACACTTTATATATTCTCTTTTTTATCAAATTTTATTGATTTGCTTTTTGTTAGTTTATATATTTTTTAAGGTAACCCTTAGTTATATATATCACAAATATTTTGTCCCAGTCTCTTTTTTATCTTTTACCTTTTATTAGCTTGCCTTTTGCATGTAACAGTAATTGCCATTCTTCTATTTCAGTGTAGTCAGTACTTTTGATAATAGTGTGTCCCATGTATATCCCAAGATTGTTTTTCTGAAATGATCTTTTAGAATTCCTTGTGTGGTCTGCAGCAGTCATTTCTATTGTCTCTTTCTAACAGACCCTTTTGTTCTTTGTATTTTCTAGTTATTTTATAAATAACGTACCAAAAAGTTCTAAAAGGATAGTAAAAAACTGCTTTATTTGAAATTTTAATCTCATTTGAATATCACAACCCCAATTTTTTACTCGGTTCTCCTGGTTTTGAGCACATGAATGTGATGTATACATTCACACATGCCTGAGTCCAGATTTCAGATATAAATATGTCCGGTAGCTTCTAGTTTATCATTACTGCTGGCTCTCCTTGCACTTGCTTCATCAAATGCAAAACTCGAAGAATTTTTTGAAAACTTCTTTGTCTCATAAATTTGTACGAGATCAGTTATCTCTTTGGTCCATAAGTCAAACATTGATCTTCGCAAGGTCATAAGCAATGAGAATGCCCAAACCACTGAATTTAAAAATTTTTTTCATCACTATGGCCTTCCAACACCTTTGTATACGAACCTGCCTGCAATATTCATTCACTTATGAACTTTACCAAATCAAATTTGGCATACAGATTTACAAAAAAATGAAAGAATATGATCATATGCCCCATTAGCATAACAGTATGGGCCAAGTTCTTGTTGTAAAACATTGCATATGATTAAGTCCTTCCTGTTGAATGACTAACTGGATGAAAATACCTTATTTCCTTTTTGTTCTTGAAATACATTGTTCACTAGCCAATTCTTGAATTTGAGAAAATCCTTGTCATATTTTTTTTCATCTAAAGATCCATAGTCTAAATTTTGCTTGCGATCAGTTTCACCATCTTCATTGCAGTGTGGAGTGCTGCTATTTGTCTTTTTGCGTTCATCTCAGACATCTAGTTGTGAAATGTCTTCCTGTGTCAAGTTTTCTTCTCGTTGCCTTTATGGACAGAAAAACTTAACACTCTGAATTCTCAATTGTGTTCAGTGAAAACTAAAAGCAGAACCCAAAGATAATGTTGCCAGTCTTTTATACCTTATTGAAAGATGATGCAATACTTTGGACGATGAAATAAGAAAAAAGGATAATGCAATAGTGTTGGTTTATTTCACTTTTGCATCATCCTTTTCAGTGATTTAATTATTCTTCCTTTTTTCTTATTAGTCTTTTTTTCTAAAACGTAGTTGTAAATAAGCCAAGATACAGAAAAAAATAAGACCACTAAGTACCTTACACGTACAAATGATTGCAATGGACCATAGTTACACGATACAATAAGTTTTATTGTATTTTTAAGAATAAGCATAATTTCTCTTTGTTCTTTGCAAGACTCTGGGGTGGGGGAAAGGAAATTAAGAAACAACAGCCTCCCAAATAGTAAGGAATTGTCCAAGAAAGAAAAAAACTAGAATTGGCATCCAGTAGACCTAAAGTTATACCAAGGACTGAGCTGACTAGAAATAACTACTACTGTATTAATGAAACTTTTATTGTGGAATGAGCTGGAATGGAAACAATCCTTAATTAGTTTTAGCTATTCTTTACTACATTTATGTCTTTCTGTCCAGACCTTCCCCTTATCTGTGCAGCTTGGACAGAAAGGCTAGCTTAACTTCTTTTTGACTAAGGTAGGTGCTTTCTCCTTATGTTCATTTTGTTTGCAGAAGCCCCACTTTATCTTGCAACCTCTTTTCTCTGTCAAAGCCCTTGAACTGTTGGCTATTGAAGTGAAGTGCATCTCTGATGATCACAGAGCCCTGCCAGCGTCCCAGTTGGGAAGAATCTTTGAGAGGTGTGTATGCCAAGCACGATATCATTGTGTGCAGGCATTGCAGGAGTCTGCCAAGCCTAGGGGTAGGCTGCCAGTACAAATGCCACGTTGACATGACATTTACAAGCTTAGGACTGGCAGTGGAACACCCTTCAGCTACTTCATTTAGGATGGCAGTAACCGGGCCAATTTTTCATTTTCAAACTCAGAAATCACAATCAGTAAGTAATACTTCATATGGAATTTGAAACTATCACTGCTGCTTTTTCTAAGAGGTGATGAATCCTGTTAGCCTGTTCCTGGGGTGCAGGATAAATCATAATGGTTAAGAATGCAGACTGTGGGGTGAAATCTGGATTTGATTGAGGGCTCTATCACTTAATGTGTGACCCTGAGCCCACTTACTGAATCAACTTTAAGTCTCAATTTTCCATCTACAAAATAGGGAAAATACCTTTCCCCCATCCACTATTGGATGGATTAAATATATTTAAAAGTGTAAGTACTTTTCCCAGTGCCTACCCAATGGTACATGTTCAATAAATGTGTGTTTTTCACATTCTTCGCAAGGTCATGAGAATTCAGGCTTTCAGCTGTTCTTGTATTTCAGTAATGAGAGGATATCTTATAACCTGCCAGGGTCGTGTCACAACATGAGCTTGTGTGCAGACTCTCTCTTTGACTTAGGCATTGCTGGAACAGTTTTCTTCACCTCTCCAGGAACACTTAGAGCTGGAGTCAGGGTCATTTGAGCATTTAACATCTCTGTAGTTTCTTAGAGACAGAAACCATTTGGGTGTTATGAATTCATTTCCATAATAGCATTCTATCCCTTGAACTGGATCTTTTCTGTGGCGTATTCTAATGCAAAGCAAAGACCTAGAGCTATTCTGAAGGACATGCTGTGGCTTCTTGGGGAAGCCACACCACATCTTGTTGGTGTGAGCAACAAGGTACTTGGTCTTAATTTTTTTATGATGTCCTAGTAATAACAGATTTTAATGTTCTACTTTTGGAAAATATGGTTCTCAGTTTATTTCCTTTCATCATTATTTATTTATTTATTTATTTTAGAACTGGGGTGTAGGCCAGAGGTGTGGGAGCTGTGAAAGGATCACCAGAGTGGGGAGCAGAACCGGAAGATATACTGAAATACACTGCTGAGGGGAGCAGTGGGCGAGAGAGGCGATGTCTGCAGTGCCATGTGGGTCAGCTCCCTGGCTGGGGATTGAATCCTGCTGCAGTGGCTGGTGATAGCTTGATAGTGCTGAGACTTTAACCCCTGTGATACCAGGGAGGCCCTCCTTTAGTCACTTTTAATACCAATGGCAAATGCTCTCAAGTATCAATTTGTATTTTGGGGTTTTTGTTTTGTTTTTTTTTGCCTTTGTTTTTCAGATCTTCAAAGCTGCTGCGGGCATTCTACGTGCCCTTCCTGTCAGATCAATATACAGTGTACGCAAACTACACCATCCTCAAACCTCGGAAAGCAAAGCAACTCAGGAAGAAAAGTGGAGGTTAGCAGCACGCCTGTGGCCCCAAAAGACAACCATCCCGTTCACTAGTGATTCGAAGGACCTGGCTCCTTCCAGGTCATCACTTGTAACGCTTGTAATAAAGACCTTCTGACACAAGTACTGGAATCTGGGTGCTTTGGGCAGGTCAAGTCAGTCATGTTCAGCTTTGCCTGTGTTTCTATTCTGCATGTCAACTTTTCACAGGTAGGCAGAGAACGACCCTAAAGTCTGGTAGATATATCGCTCCAAATCTCATTGTTTTTCTTCTGTTCAATTACTTACTAGAGCAGAGAAGAGCAGAACCAACTTACAGGAAGAATTGAAACTCCTTCTGGACGGCTGTGTTAAGCTGTTCTCCACACTATGGCCTGTCATCCGAGAATTAGCAAGTCTCTCTTGGGCCATGTGGTCTTCTCCACCAAAGCTCTTCGACAGCTCCTAGCAGACCTTCTTGTTGAAATCCTAGTGCTGAAAATGAACACACCCTAATTGCCAACCTACATGTTCTTTTCACCTCCAACAAGACTAAGCTACACTAAAGTAAAGTACTTCACAAGACTAGGACCCTGTCCTGGAGCTATCTCAGGAAAAAGGCAACCATTTGAGGAATTGTGACTGAATCCATGATATAGGATGTCTCATTTTCATTTTATTTATTGTATTGTACAACAAAATGTAACTCTATGGGGTTGGTTTTTTTTTTTAAGCTTTAGCATGCTATTTCTTGAGTTCAAGACTTCTCTATGTAAAGGTAATAACAAACCATACTATACCTGTAAAGGACACATTTGGAGAAAATTCATTCTATCAATTGATAGGTTTGGATAATATCAGATTTTTAAGCAATGAATTCAGAGGCCATTTCTGAGGAAATTAAAAATCCCCCCCCCCAGTTTTTTAAACAACCCAATATATATTTATAGCACCTATTTTTGAGTTCTGTATTCAAAGCATATCCTGCATGAAGTGCTTCTGATCAAATAAGTCGTGATAAGGACCAATTAAAATGTAGAAAGTACATACTATTTCTCCACCTTTACATACAGTATTTCATAGTTTACAAGACACTTTGTCATGATCTCATCTGATCCTCACAGTCACAATGTGAAGTAGACAAGGGAGGTGGGCTTCCCCCCATTTTACAAATGAGGACACTGAGACTAAGGAGAGAGGTGAAGAGATTTGTCCCAGCTCACACAGCCAGTGGGTATCAGCAGTGGGTCTGGACCCAGGTTGCTGCTCTCCCCTCTAGCATTCTCTCTTTCTTCCTCACTCGACTCTGAAAACAGTACCTGAAAGAGTGATGAGGTTGGCCTGACACCTGGCTGGTAATGTAATTTTTTATTTTAAGGAAGACGCTTTTTCTGTATTTCTTGGAGTTATTTGAAGCTTTTAGCCTCTGTTGGTCAGATTGTCACACCAGTGTCTGCGATGCAGCCTGGCCTATGGCAAGAACAGAGTGCTTATGTTGGAAAGTTACACTTCCTTATAGCCATACAGGATCCAGAATCAGTACCATTCCTAGAGTCAACCTGGGGTTACATTATAGGTGCCTTATTTCCCTAAGTGTAATTGTGTCCAGTATCTGCAAATAGGATGGCTCTATTTTCCATCTTTCGTTTTATAAAGAGAAGGACTTTTCAAAAGAAACTGATCCCAAGAAGGGAGAAAAGACAAGATAAGGGAAGAAATGGCTAATTACCATATAAAAACTCTTATTTTGGGATCCCATCCAAAGGAATTCTGGGATGGACCTGAAACCCTGGAGAGGCAATAGTTCTGGACAGTATAGCATGATAGCTGGAGAGGAAATAGACTGGCAACCCACGTGCTGTTTTGAAGATCACTGATATTTAATTCTCAGCACTTGATTCTGGTTTTCTGAGAATATAGGCATGCATGGTCAGACTACAGGATAGGATGGAGAGTTTTCAGTAAAAAATCTTGCCATAGAGCCTCCCTGGTGGCGCAAGAGGTTAAGTCTCAGCACTATTAAGCTACTGTCAGCCACTGCAGCACAAGTTCAATCCCTGGGCAGGGAGCTGACCCACATGGCACAGCAGACCTCTCCTGTCTCACCTACTGCTCCCCTCAGCAGTATATTTCAGTAGATCTACCTGTTCTCTTCCCCACTCTGTCTCTGATGGATCCTCTCACCCCTACATCTTCAGCCTACAGCCCAGCTCTTGTATGCATAAATAAATTAAATAAATCTTAAAAAAAAAATCTTGCCATCCCTGCAAGTCCAATAGTGTATGTCCCTCACAATGGCAAATACCCTCTGCTTTTTGCAGAAATAAGAGAGTTCAGAAATAGAGCTCCATGGTGGATGACTATCAAATCCACTACTCTGATCTTTGTTACCTATCTATGCTAATTAGTTTTACCATCTTGAGTATTAAAAAGGGAAAAGCCTTCTGAGCAAGAATTTCTTGTACTATAGCATAAAAAAAGGTGTTAGGTCTAGACATTCCTTGGAAATAGCAGTTCCTATCCCTTTTAAAACCTGATTTTGGTTTTTTCTGTTCCACGTATACCTTTAGAGAGCACAATCAATTGCAAAACACTGTGCCAAATACTATAGGGATGTGTGTGTGTGTGTGTGTGTGTGTGTATTTAGGTATTGTGAAAAATGGTCTGTGAAGGTATTTTTCATGTGATACTACACAAACACATTTGAAAACCTCCACCTCAGCAGTGCGGGGAAGTTACATTTTCCTGGGAAAAGGAGTTTCAAAACACCTGGTCAAAGTGGCTTTTCTCTTCCAGAGAGTCACTGTTCAGCCTGGGTCACTGCTCTGCTCACTGTAAGGTTCAAGTGTCTGAGGTCCTTATTTCCTGATAGACTCTTGGGTATCGAGCAATGAAGATTATTCGTAATAGCCTTTGATTATAGATCTGAGTGAGAGAGTGGTGGGTGTACTTGGCAATTTCTGGGCTCGCTGATCAGATCTTCAGCAGCCTTGTCTGAGCCCCAGGTTGTAGGACAGAGTCCCATTACTGAACCAGACTGTGATAGATATCCATTATCAAAGTTTTCTGGCATCTGTTAGGTGCCATCTGATAAAGTCATTACTGCTTTGAATCACAAAATTGGAGCCCAGACACCATACTCTTTATTGCTGAACTCAAGTTCAGAAACGACCCTTTGTTTTAGACCAAGGTGGTTCTTCATCCCAAGCATTTATTTGGGCCATTCCCCCGTAGTTTGGAGTTCTGGGAAAGAACCTTGAAAACTTTATTGATTCTGCACCTTTAGATCTGGAGCGACCATTTGGGCTAAGCCCCAGTGGGCAATTCTTTATTGTGGTTTGCATTTCCTGGGATTTATTGAAGTAAGAATTGACTGTGATTGTGCTGTCTTCTAGCCAGTGTCATGCAGCTCTGCTTTTTATTTGGTTAATTAATTTTCTCTGAAATGGGGAAAAGAGACTCAATTTAATCTCTGCCTCCACAGACATATTAAAGTTCATGTGTTAATTCATTTTTATACTTCTACATCAAATGCCTTGGGCAAATGGATAAATGGACGTGTGCTCAGCTTTAATTTTTGTGCAACAGAAAGGTCAGAATTCTCGTATGGATTTCAGTGGCCCTCTGGGTGTTTCTTAAATCTAAATGAATGTTGCCTTTAATTTTCCCTGTTTTTATGGGCATGTGGTTCATGCACATGAAATCAGGAAGCATTATAGTTGAAGTAAGAGTGTTGTCCAGTTCCTTTGTCTTCCTGAGCCTTGTACTTTATCTCATGTCAGTGTTTACATTACAAACATACTGTATTTTCTGTGAAAGAAAAAGTTAAATAAATCTTGGCGGTTTGATTTTCCTTTTCTTAAAGTGACACCTTCTTTTGCTTTTAAACATTTGGTGGAAACTGGAGGAGCTCAACTCCTCCCATCATCCCCAGTCTGTTCAGTATACAGACCTGCCTTCCACAGGCCAAAGAGATCAGAAGAATGTTTATTCTGGAAACTCAAGGACAGCAACTTTAGAAAATCCAGCGTGAGTTTTATTTTACTTGCAGAAAATTAAGCACCAGTAGGAATTAATCAGTGTGTCCACGTTGTGCCTGGGAGTTTCTGGATCCACCTTATGTTCTTGGATTAAGAATCTGTGGGTGTAAGAGTCTAATATTCATAAATATGAATAGTCCTACCAACTACGTGCCCTGCCAGGAAAAGAAATCTCAACTGCAAGATGACTTTGTAGTGATACATTCAATTCAATAATATCAAGTAGTGAGTGATTTTGAAAGCGTTCGGAAAGCTGTCTTGGTTCTCTTGAGCAGTGGAGTTCCGCAGAGATCTGATGTTGAAACAGATTAATAAATTTGATAAATGAAATGAGGGAAATTCAGATAAGGAATATGAGATTACAGAATTGTAGTGACACGGACATCTGGGCATTCCTCTTGTAGCTTCTTAGAACTAGGTTGTGTGAAAAATAAGCAGCCTTTAAACTACTGAATATGAGCCTTTAAAAAAATTTTAGGTGCCGGGCCTCCCTGGTGGCGCAGCGATTGAGCGCTGGGTTGCGAAGCTGCCTGCAGCCTCTGCAGCGCCGGTTCAATCCCCGGCTGCTCCCCGGCCACCTGAGGAGGGTCCCACATGGCGCGCAGACCTCTCCTGCCGCCCGCTGCTCCCCTCAGCAGTGTTCTTCGGTCCTTCTGCCTGCTCTGCTCCCCGCTCTGACTCCGGTGAATTCTCTCACCCTCCCGCGCTTCTGACTGTACCCAGTGCTTGTATAAATAAATAAATAAATCTTTAAAAAAAAAAAAAAATTAGGTGCCTCCCCTGGTGGCGCAGCGGTTGAGCGCTGGGCTGCGAAGCTGCCCGCAGGCTCTGCAGCGCCGGTTCGATCCCCGGCCACCCCACTGGTGAGGGTCCCACATGGCACAACAGACCTCTCCTGCCGTGCCCGCTGCTCCCCTCAGCAGTGTATTTCGACAGTCTGCCTGTTCTATTTCCCACTCTGGCTCTGGTGAATTCTCTCGCCCTCCCGCGCTTCTGACTGTACCCAGTGCTTGTATAAATAAATAAATAAATCTTAAAAAAAAATTTTTTTTAAGCAAATATTAAGGTATCTGCATGAAGTACCTTAAAGTACTAGGGTTTTTTTTGTTTGTTTGTTTGTTTGGCTTGGGCTTTACTTCTAGTTTCTGGGTTTGTCATTTCATACCTGGAGATAAAAAGTATAAACCAAAATGGGGCCTCCCTGGTGGTGCAAGGGGTTAAGACACAGCACTATGAAGCAATCTGCAGCCACTGCAGCACAAGTTCCAAAGGCCCACATGGCACAGCAGACCTCTCCTGCCCTGCCCGCTGCTCCCCTCAGCATTGTATTTCAGTCAATTAGCCTGTTCTGTTCCCCACTCTGTCTCTGGTGAATCCTCTCACCCCCGCATCTCTGGCCTGCACCCCAGCTCTTGTATGCATGAATAAATAAAATCATAAAAAAAAGTATAAACAAAAGTGATTCTTGATGGTTCCAATAGCCAAAAGTTTATGTGAATTAAGGCAAACTTCTGATAAGGTATTTTCATCAGCCTGTTTCTGTGGGTTCCTGCCAATACTGCTTTATGAGGGTTCTGTTTGACCTTGATTTGCCTGCAGAACCAGCATTTGGCAATTCGGGCCTTTGGCCTGTAATTTGTCATTTTAACTCTCAGGTCCTAAGTTGCCAAGTGAGAAGGGTGTGCTTCTTGATCTGTTTGCTGGTTGCATCAGCAGCACCTGGCTCAATGCTGGAGAATGGGTAGCTGTAGAGCAGTGATTCTTAGTTCTCAGCAAAACTGTATGAGAGAAGCACTGGGGACCCTTTTAAAAACACTTCTATTGGATGAACCCCCATGAATTCAGACTTAGTGGCCTGTAAAAACTCCCTGGGTGACTTTGCTAATATCCACTGCTGTTGATATTAAAGGCTAGAAGGCAAATAGTTGCACCAAAGATCAAGGATAATTCAATCAGTAAAATATTTGGTGTCTTTTTCCAGTGATGACCCTGGCTACCCAGACCTCTGTTTAGGCCTCTTCCCTGCTCCAAACCCTTTTCTCTACTTTTTTCTAGCCTATGACATGACCCGTCCTATCCCCCATTCACTCTAGGTGCTGCTTTCTGGGAAACAATTAACTAATATGGTACAGAAGTACACTAATGG
This sequence comes from Talpa occidentalis, assembly GCF_014898055.3. NCBI lineage: Eukaryota > Metazoa > Chordata > Mammalia > Eulipotyphla > Talpidae > Talpa > Talpa occidentalis. Next base: position 44,863 of record NW_023605039.1, read on the forward strand.
ATGTTAATAATTTACTGTAGTTCTCTTTCCATAGAGCCTCTCATCTCAGTACATTTGAATTCCAACACATCTGGAGAGGAATGACTTATTTCAGATCCCTTTGAGTGCCTTTAAAAATTTTAATTAATTAAGTGGGATGAGAAAGTTTGAGCAGGTCGTTCCAAGCTTCAGAAAGAGTACCTGACCTTTAAATTCAGCCTTATTGCTTGGCATTGCTTCGCCTACTCAGATAACCTCTGAGACTGTCTTGAGTAAGAGAATGAAAAACTAAAAATGTGTGTGGGTATGAAGCCCTCTTGCTTAGGATGAGCAGGGAAGCCTGCTCTGTAATTTTTAGATACTTAGCAGTTTATTTGAGACAAGTACAATGAAGAGCTCCCCTTTGTTATTCTGCCACTGTTTTTCTGCAGCTTCGCTGGAGCTGCTGCTCCTCCCTCAGACATAAGAGCAAAGGTTAATCTTATTTTGAGAGAAGTGACCTGAAATATGTTCACTCAACCCACAAGAAAATACCCTGCATCATTCATGAGTTAGTCTTGCTTCTTTCTGGTTTCCCTGTTAATATGTCTCTAAGCCTTCCCAGGATTTCCTGTAATGTGCCCCCCACCCCCACCCCTATTTTTCCTTGCCAGTGAAATATTTGTGGGTCTATGTAGACTAGGAGGCTAGTGTTTTAATACTACATTATGAAAGAATCTGAATGACATTTTAAAAGCTCAGCCCTTTCTCCTTGCCTATAGCTGTATTCACTGTGATTACTCAAGATAATCCAAAACGAGCTTCAAACTTGTAATCTGCTGCCATGTTTTTTGTTGTGTTCTTGTTGCACTCCCAAGCATTTTTGAAAACTTGAAAACCTTGTCTGCTGTACCATCCTTCGTGTCCAGCAGAGGGCAGCCTATTCTCACTAAAAATTTCAGAGTTCTGTTTTTCTCCAGGAACTTAGTTTCAGCATTGACTTGTTTTCTTAGTGTCAAAATTCCAGTGTAATTTGAATTCTAAGTTGCATTTCTTTAGAATATGTGTTCCTACATTGCATTCTTATATTTCTATCATTGCAAAAATTTCTGGAGGAAAACCATGCCCATCACTTCTGCCCAATAGCGATTGCCTACAGGGTAGGTGACCCACAGGTCAAGTCTCAGATCATTTCAGTTTTGTTCGGCGTTACCTTGGTTGTACTTACAGGTAATAAAAGATATGTGTTCACTTAAGAGGGGAAAACAACTACTTTCAGAGGTAATTATCAGCCACTTGCTCATTGTCAAGATTTCAAACATGAGCAAACCACATCATATACAGTCTTAATTTTGCCTTTGCAACATCAAAGGCAAACCAAAGGGTATGTGAATCTTCAGGGTCTCACCCTTCCCTGCCATCAGATGCCAACATATTATTCACAGCACAGTTCAAGGAAAGGTAATGGCATTTAGCAGGGACCCAGCCCCAGTGAAGTGAAAGGCCTTAGAATACCTTTGATTGCTCCTCCCATAGGTCATGGGGTAAAAAGCAAACATTTGCAGAAGAAAGTGGAATTTGCATTTGAAAAGTCTGAGAACCGACAAGTTCAACTCTTTGATGTAGAAGGAGATTCCCTTCTTTTTTTTTTTTTAATTTTATTTTTATATTCCCCATACAATTGCAACCCCCTTATTTTGACCCCAATCCCTCCTTTCCCTGCCCCCCCAACCCCCATAGAGTGTCTCTGGTTCATAGTTGTTTGTTGATTTTGATTTTCACTTTCTTATAGTTATTCATTTTCCTGGTCCCTTATTTAAGTTTTCTAGATTCCTGCTATGAGTGAGACCATCCGGTATTTTTCTTTTTCTTTCTGGCTTATTTCGCTGAGCATGATTCCTTCCAGCGCCATCCATGTTGCTGCAAATTGCATGTATTTGAGATTCCCTTCTTATGTGTGTAATACCTGAGAGAGACTGGCGTTTGAGCTCAATCTTAGAGAGCGACCTGGGAAATACTTTGGGGCTTGGGTGGTTTTTTTTGTTTTTTTTGGTTTTTAATATTTATTGGTTTTTGCTTTTTGTTTTTACACCCTCTAAATAGATTTGCTCTCTGGAGGAATCTTAGGTATATTAACTGATGTTTATCAAGCATTTGCTATATGTCAGGAATGTTTGGAATTGCTTCTTTCTCACACATTCCATACAACCTTAATGAAGTCAATCACTGTTACTATCCTCCTTTTAAAGATGGGGAAACAAATGTTCAGACATAGTAAATGCCTTGCCCAAGATAGAACGTTGCAGATCTGGGATTCAAAACCCAATCTAACTCTCTTCTTTTAAACATGACCTTAGACTCCCTATTTCATGACCTCTTCGAAGTTCACAGCCCTTAACTTCCTTTTTTGGATGTTATGTTGAAGTTAGATGGGAGAGATAAGAATGGGATCCAGGCATAGTTCTTACACTTTTTTTTTTTAAACACCTTCTTTATCTGCTTCAACTAACCATAGCTGAGAGATTGTCCTAATCAGCCTGCAGATAATACATTCAGTCTTTGTAGGGACTTTTCTAGAACACTGTGGGCCTGCAGCTAATTTTAATCACCCAGATCAGAAAGGGAGCTGATTTCCTTAAGTCCTAGAAGTGAGTGGAAATTCCCGTTTCTGATTACAGTCCCAGATGGATTTCTGCTGAGATGTGAGTAGTGCCCAGGGGGTCTCAGCACTAGTCCTTTCTTCCTCCTATGGCCTTCCTCCTAAAGGTACTCCTGGGCAGATGAGAAAAGGAAGTGAAAAAGAAGTCTACCTTCAAGGGACACCACAGGGAAAAGTTTTCAGGGAACCAAGAATATTTTAAGTAATCCTTGCTGTGGCTAAGTCAACCCTCTGTCTAGTTGAACCCTGGGGACAGTGTGCCTGGTTGCTGAAAAATATTGCCTATAATGAGTGGGTCTCATACAAGACATGGTGATAAGGGCTGACAAAAATAAGAGAGAGGGAGGAGATCTGGATTCTACCCTATGACACAGCAGGGCAGACAGGAAGAGGGAGCAGGAGGAAGCTGTTATTCACATCTTTGGATGCCACAGGGAAGCCCAGTGAGGGGGAGGCCGAGTCCAGTCATGGCATGGTCACCAAGAATCAAAAGCTTGGTTGGGGGCCTCCCTGATGGCTCAAGGGGTTAAGACGCAGCCTATGAAGCTATCCACAGCCACTGCAGCATGAGTTCAATCCCCCCCAGGGAGCTACCCACGTGGCACAGCAGACCTCTCCTGATTCTCACGCTGCTCCCCTCAGCAGTGTATTTCAGTAGATCTGCCTGTTCTGCTCCCTGCTCTGTCTCTGGTGAGTCCTCTCATACCCCCACACCTCTGGTCTGTACACCAGTTATGTATGCATAAATAAATCTTTAAAAAAAAAAGTTGGTTGGTTTGAATAGGTAACATTTTTGTGTTTCCTCCTTCACAAAGCCTAAAAAGAAGGAGGTAGCCCAGACTGGGGCCTGAAACAGAAAGAAGATGTTAGTGGAAAATAGGTGAAATTTGAAATCTGGAGTTTAGTAAATAGTAAAAAAGCCAACAAAGGGCAAGTGGATATGCTATACACTGCAAAATGTCCCTTCTGTTACTCTTCCCACCCAGATTCCTTCCCATAATCAACCAATGTGGTTGTTCTGGTTGTCCCTGAGGCTTTTTAAATGAGCACACAGGTGTGCACACACAAGCCTTCTGTGTTACACAGATGGCAAGACTTACTGTTCTGACCCTTGCTTTGTTATTTAATCTTAAAATATTTTTAAGTTTAGGGGCCTCCCCGGTGGCGCAGCGGTTGAGCGCTGGGTTGCGAAGCTGCCCGCAGCCTCTGCAGCGCCGGTTCGATTCCCGGCTGCTCCCCGGCCACCAGAGGAGGGTCCCACATGGTGCGCAGACCTCTCCTGCCGCCCGCTGCTCCCCTCAGCAGTGTACTTCGGTCCTTCTGCCTGCTCTGCTCCCTGCTCTGGCTCTGGTGAATTCTCTCACCCTCCCGCGCTTCTGACTGTACCCAGTGCATGTATAAACGAAACAAACGAACAAATAAATAAATAAATAAAAACATGCCTCTATAAAAAAAAAAAAATATTTTTAAGTTTAATTTAATATTACCTATTTAGGAGCCGTGTATCACTGCCATACATTTTCAGCTTAAATGTCACCCCTTAACCTCAATAACACTGTGTGCCCAGCCTTTCCCCCTTGACAAAGGGTTTTTGTCATGTGGACAGCAGCTGGCAAGAGAGCCAGGGGTTCTGTCCTAAGAACATTAGCTCCAGTCTGAGAACTCAAAGACTGAAAATGTTTGAGAAAACCCACCACACCTGTTTGATCTCCAGGTTGGTTGTAGCTTAAATCTACCCTTTGTAGTCAGAAAAGTGCTAATTCTGACTGTTCTTGGGGAATTCGGGGCCTGTTCTGTTTTCGTGTTGGCTGAGGCACCTGACTTGGCTCTTGGTAACAAATGCCCTAACTGCTAACATTGAACTCGTGCTTTCCATTTACACAAAACTTTGTGTTAGGGATCTTATTTCTCACTGTGAACCCAAGAGAGAAGTCTGGTAAAATTTGCTCCCGTATTACCAATAAGAGAACTTTCTGGAAGGTCAGGAGTCAGGTTTTTTTTTTTTTTCTGTAAATCACATATTCCTTTTATCCATTCACACTGGTCCTCTTTGTTGACAAAGCTGAATTGTCATGTTTCCTTACCTGTTTCTACTTCCTTAGTAGATAATGACTATAATCACTGATATTTGAAAGCTTACTTTTGTCATGCACTAATCTAGATGTATTATTTAATCTTAACAAACACATGAGGTAAGTTGGACAGCTTTCCTCCACGGATGCAGAAATCAGGATTCAGAGAGGGTAAGTAATTTGCCCAAAGTCACACAACTAATAATTGGTGGGGCTGAGAGGTTAGTCTAACTCTCCCTGACTCCAGAATATTCTCTTTTCACCATTGTATGTACTGCCCTGAATCAGAACAACTGTCCCATTTCTTTGATAACTCAAGAATTCAAGCAAAGTTTTGCACTGGAAAACTCTACTCTCTGTTTTTATGCATAGGAATAGGTAGGTCATGGCATGGAGGTAGGGAAGCAGGAAGCATTGATAATCCCTGATTGAGCTTTCACAGCTGCTTCAGAGGCACTGTATGACTCCAGGTGAAGTCTCTTTTTGTCAAATATTCCCAGTTATCAAAATGGGATAAGAATTTTGCCTCAGAGAAGAGAAAGAAAGTAAAAATACTGAGGTGAAGTTGAGGGGAAAATATTTGAGTCCCATAGAATGAAGATATTCTTTTTTTTTTTTTTAAAGATTTATTTATTTATTTATACAAGCACTGGGTACAGCCAGAAGCGCGGGAGGGTGAGAGAATTCACCAGAGCCAGAGCAGAGAGCAGAGCAGGCAGAAGGACCGAAGTTCACCGCTGAGGGGAGCAGCGGGGGCAGGGTAGGTCCACGCGCCATGCGGGACCCCTCCTCCGGTGGCCGGGGAGTAGCCGGGGATCGAACCGGCGCCGCAGAGGCTGCGGGCAGCTTCGCAACCCAGCGCTCAACCGCCGCGCCACCGGGGAGGCCCAGAATGAAGATATTCTTAAAAAAATTATTTATGCATACAATAACTGGGGTGTAGGCCAGAGGTGCAGGGGTGAGAGGATTCGAGGGGAGCAGCGGGTGAGACAGGAGAGGTCTGCTGCACCATGTGGATCACCTCCCTGGCCGGGGATTGAACTTGTGCTGCAGTGGCTGATGATAGTTTCATAGTGCTGACGCTTAACCCTTTGCACCACCAGGGAGATCCCCCAAAATAAATCTTTAAGGAAAAAAGAAATGAAGATCATCCTTGGGAAATGCCTTCCTGTGCCTCAGGATTTCAGTGCATCAAACCCCAATCTCCTTCCCCCCACACACATCCTCTTCCACCTCCCACCACCCCCTGCTTTCTTGATGGCCTTTCAGTGAGATGACACTTCTGGATTTGCCTTGAGAGAACCACCTACATACAAGACTCTTCCCTGCCTCCTGCCTTTTCTCCCAGCTATGTGTCTCTGTGGAGCAGATCAGCGCTTGAATGGGCGCTGATCTGGAAGCTCTGAGGCCTGTGTGGGGGAGGCAAGCTTAGAAAACAAGAGGCAAGGAGCTGGAAAGCACAGTGGCCTGTTTCAGACTTCCTGGGGGGCTGACCCGGTGCTGCTGTGACAAGAGCTGTTATCCCATCTGCCTGTGCTCCTCCTTGTTCTCGACGCGGCTTCTGACAAAAACTAGAAAGTCTGACCCTGCCTTCCCTTGACTGGCTGGATGAGTGAATTGCACGAGCCTGTCAGAACGCAGGACTTTTGTGCTTCATGCCCTGTGGCTTCCCGAGGGCTGCCGTCACCCTCAGCCTCACCTCTGCTGTTGTTTCTGACTCTCCCTGGCCAGTAGTGTCTGGTGGTGTGAGGGACACACAGGGGAGGCGCGTGGGAGCACTAGAGAGGAGAAGATGATGTGGAGACAGGACAGGGCCACTGCACTGAGTTTGTGGTGTGGCGCTAACTCCCAGGAGGCCATTTTAAGCTGGCAAAAACCACAACCCATTGGGACAGAGTCACTGATTGATAAGTAGTTTTAGCTGTCACTTGCCTTTTCTGGACAGAGATTCTTTTCAAACTCCCTACCCCTTCACCTCCACCCTCTGCTGATGCTTGTTTGTTGACATGGATTGTTTTGTCTCCAGTTCAGTTTTTTAAATCAATGGCTTCTGAATGTCAGCCTACAGTAGTTCTGCCAGGATTGCGTGGTAAAATGCCTCTCCCCTTTCTCAGGGATTCTGGGTCAGTAGATCTGGGTGGATGCTAGGAATCTGCATTTTATTTTGTATTTTTTTTTAAGATTTATTTATTTATGCATACAAGAACTGGGGTGTAGGCCAGAGGGGCGGGGAGTGAGAGGATTCACCAGAGACAGAGTGGGAAATAGAACAGGCGGATTGACTGAAATACACTGCTGAGGGGAGCAGCGGGCGAGACCAGAGAGGTCTGCTGCATGATGTGGGTTGCTCCCAGGCTGACTAGGGATGGAACTCGTGCTGCAGAGGCTGCAGAGGGCTTCATAGTGCTGTGCTTAACCCCTTGCGCCACCGGAATATGCATTTTAAACAAACATTTTAGGCTGGTCAACCACGGGTGTAACTTGGAAACCACGCTGGGCGCCAAACTGTTGTAGAACAACCCCGATACAAAACGGGGTGCCTGACTGTGGGTCCTCACCCGCGCGCTTAAAAGGACTTATCAATGCTCTACGCGAAAGGTTAATAAAAGGTTTATTTACAAGGGAAGGGGAAATAAGAAAATGTACAGCTCAGGGAAAAAAGTGGAAAATAAAGTTTTATGTGAGTCCTACCCGATCCGCGGATCAGGAATCCCAAAAATGGCGCTCTGAGAGCTGGCCACAAGCCAGGAGCCCTGAAGCCAGGAAGCAAGCGATAGCCAGCCAGCCCAAGGCCCACGTGTTTGGTTTTTATATCCAACCTGGCTGCCCAACTCCACCCTCAGGTCCCAGCCACCCTCCCTTTGGTGGTGATGGGATTTGTCTTTCCCAATGTCTTGATGGCTTTAGTCTGGAGTGGGGGTGGCGTCCACAAAGCCTGTATGGGATTAGCTCAGGACATCCTTTCCCCCTAACAATTCAGTGGACCACGCTCCCCAAAAGACTGTGTTAGGTTTTGTTCCAGTTTCCATTTGGCCCAATTTTTGAAATAGCCTCTTTCTGCTGCAGGCTGTTTTAATCACTTTCTTTATTGAAGGATTTATTAGCATCTGCATGTTTACCACCTGTCTCGTTCTCACATCACAGTAACTAGAGAGGGGACCAGAGGTGGCTGGCTCCATTTTATTGGGGTGAGGTGGTAGGAGGTGGGATTGAGGCCAAGGTCACTGTGAGTCAGAGACGGAGGTAGGGACTGAAGAGCAGAATTGATGACTCTCAAACCAGCAATTTTCTGAGGCCTAATTTCCCAACTTGTGATTTCTTGTGTAATCATAGTTATTCCTTAGGTGTCCGATTCATTGTGCTTGGGTACGCAAAGCGTGTCTGAGTTTTACACAGAATAGCTTAACATCAGTGTGCTAATTTTTGTTCGTTTATATCCATGCTGGATGATAATATGTGTGGAACTGACAATGTGTTTTTCTCTGTGCTTGTTGCCTTTATCATCTCTGAAGACTTTACATAAAGGATAAGAACAGGGCCTCCCCGGTGGCCTAGAGATTAAGTCTTAGCACTATCCCTGCTTCAGCCTGAGTTTGATCCCCGGCCAGGGAGCTAACCCATTTATAGCGCAACAGACTTCTCCTGTTTTGCCGCTGCTCCCTTTAGCAGTGTATTTCAGTAGAACTGCCTGTTCTGCTCCCCACTCCGTCGTCTCTGGTGAATCCTCTCACCCCCCACGCCTCTGGCCTACACCCCAGTTCTTATGTGCAAAAATAAATCTTAAAAAAAAAGCTCAGCTTCTTTTGCGTTCCATAAGCCTATGCTGCCAAGTGACCTAGGATACCTCTATTTTCTCACCTTTTTTGTTAGAACTAACATATGGAGTTCTGTGATGCCACTTGGGTTTCATTTAGTGCACAAAAACATTATTTTCATTGTCAACACACCTGTTCTTTATTCATCCCAGAACAATAAAAGCAACACTGAACCATACATGCAAATGTAGGCACTGAGTGTGTGGCAGTACTGGGTTATAAAGTGGTCATTCAAATCACCCAGACTATACTTATGCAAATCTACAAAATAGTCAAATTAAAACCATTGAGAACACATCCAGACCTCATCAGAGCAGTACTGTTCAGGTCCACTGGTTACCAAACTTTCACTTAATCAAACTCTGCTTACTTCCAGGAAAAGAAAATGTCTGTGTCTTAATTGCAGTTATTAACTATTTTACATTTATTTAATTAGACACAAAGAATTAGCATTTCAGAACTTGTGATCACCGCATGCAGTTAGCACTCTTAAGTTGTTGACTGTCCAAAAAAAGCAAACAGAAAGACAGGACATTCCGGTTATTCTATGCTGCCTAATAACAAGGGCAAACGAAAACTTCCTATTACGTTTTGTGAGAAAGCATTCCTATGCCCTCACCTCCTCCCTCAGCTGCCAGTCCCTGAGTTCTGGGGAGGCCGGTTTAACCTTTCTCGTACAAGCTAAGTAGCCACTGCACCCAATTTGGAAGTATGAAAGCTTGTTCTAGATGGGCTTGATTGTTGTACTTCCAGCATGCTAAAGACCTAAAAAATGGGAGGAAGAAAATACAACAGAAGGCACCATTCCAGTACCAAACTGAAAAGAAACACAAAAACAAGAGAACAGCATGTTTTTAACAGCTTGCAGGGAGAAAGCGGAAAAAATACTGACTGGGGAGTTTGGACAGCCGGGTTCATTTTCTCTCCCGCCCGCAATATTTGTCTTACAGAGCAGGAGCCAGATAAAATTCTGACGCACGGGCCCAAGGAAGAGGTGGAGGGCTTCCGTGGAAGCTTGAGGGTAGAGCCTCGTGGGGGAAATTAGCGCCCGGGCCCTAGAGATTCAGGGTGGGGAA
>NW_023605040.1:0-29019 GCF_014898055.3 Talpa occidentalis
ATTTATTTGCAAAATTAATTGTGCAGGAAATGATTATAGGAGTTTGGAGAAAAGAAGAGTCTTGATGTTAAAATATCTGTTTTAACTAGAGGTAACGCAAATGCACATGAGAAGCCTGTTTCTCTGACTACATATTAGCAGAACTAGCATACTTTCCAGAGCAATATTTGTCAAATTTCAATGTGCTGAACCAACCTCCTTGGATCTTGTTATAATACAGAATTTGATTTTGCAGGTCTGGTTTAGAGCTGAGATTCTACAGGGCTTATAATGCTCCCAGGTGACCCACAAACCATACTTTAGAGCAATTTACATATCAATGCCATTCCAGCCTATTCCTCCCACAGAGAAAGTTAAATTGCTACCTGTCATGATAATGGCATTGTTTTAGGCAGGACCTTACATTTTAGGGAAAAAAACAACAGCAAAAGATGATACACTTCTTTAGCTGCTGAATATGAAAAAAAAGATTTCCTTCCTTTAATTGCTGTCCCTGTGATTCCTTGGGATTATATAGCTCTAAAATGCAACCAGTGCCATATGGCTCTAAAGATGTGGTTCTACTACAGAAGCAAAATTCTATTAGCACTTCATTCCTGTTGTCTGTGAATGACATAATGTGTACCAAGAAATCAGCTGGCTGGTTGCTAATCTCCAGAAACCTTAGTCAAGCCAATTAACATGCAGTACCTTTCTAGACTGACTGACCATTTATGTGAGGCTAATGGCTAGAACAATCAATAGCAATAATACATTCCTGTGAAAAACTTCTTAAACTCAACAAAGGAAATGTTTTTTTGAAGAGGAAAATTCACAGAAAAAGTTTTGTAACCTCTTGTCTAGACTTTTGTAGCCTGATTGGCAAAGGGACTAGAAGTGCTTGATCCTTTATAAAGTGTTGATTTTCATTAAAGCATCACTATGTCATTCTTGTAAAGATATTACACTTGGTTTACTAAACAGGAGACACTCTACAAATATCTCATTGTTGCAAAAATACAGAATATCTATTTTTCTCGGATAAAACTAATTTTCTCAAATAAAAAATTAAGGTAATGCGAGTGCTTTAAAGAACTGAAACCACATTCACAAATACAGTACTTCAAAATAAAGAAAATAACATTTAAGAAAGAATTCATATGGTCTAAGGATTGAAAAAATCTTAATGATATCATGTCCAGATGAGATCTAGAATGGAATAAGCTAGAAAGTGTTGACTCTGACAATAGAATGGCGTAAGAGAGAAAGAGGAGGAGAAATAGGTAGAAGTAGAGTGGCCTATTGCTTGGGGGTGGATGATGACTGGACATTTAGGTGGGCTTGTGTGTACATAGAGTTGCTGAGTTGAAAAATTGTACACTGAAACCAATAGTGTGGTAAAATAATATTCAATATTTAAAAAAAAATAAAGAATATACTAAAGAAAAGAAAAGTGTATGTGACAATAGTCTAAGGAAAGCTATTCCAATGAAAATGGAATAGTGACCAGAAATTGACAAATTTACAGAACTATCGACAGTCAATCACAACCAAATCTGAAAGACTCTGAGGTCCAAAATTCAAGTATTTATTTCATTTAGGAATAAGTTTGGAAAGCTATAGGATATTTCCCTTCTTCTGAATAGCATGGAGATCACGAGCATTTAAAAGACGTAGAAAGATACCTCCTTCAAAATTAATTTTACTCTATTTTTCTACTTTTGGTTTAGTTATTATGGCTGAAAAATCACTAGGATCTTTCTTTTGGTAAGTAGTTTGTCATATATTTAATCTATGGCTGGACTTAGATAGGAAAATTAATTTAATAAACAATAATTTATATTCTTCCTATTCATCATAGTCTGCATGTGAACTATAAATATAAATGATGTAGTAATTTATAGTGATTCCCTGCCAGAACTAGACAAGTTTGCCTAGAATTTTCTCTGTTTATTGGAAAAACAATTTGATTACATCAAAATATTTGACAAGTTTTATTCTGAAAAATCAAGACAATTTTTCCCCTCTTGTCTTCATTCTGTCTAACTGTGTGCATTATACAGCAAAAGAGAATAAGATCAAATGATTAGCTTCACAAAATAGTTCCAGGTAGAGCAATAACTTAAAGGAAGAGAGCAAAACAAAATACATGAATGAATCTTGAGAAATAAAAGGGTAATACAGACTGTAACTCTATGAAAGCATTGCCAGAAGCAGTGAAAGCTGACAAGATAAGCTGAATTCTCTCTACCCCCTAAAGGTTGTAGACATAATGGAAACTGGAGTGGAGAGCTTCTCCAGATGTCCTGGAAACTGAAAGGCTGAGGGCTGAGTGCTGCCTACAAAAAGACAGTGTAGGGCCATCCACATGCTATATCTAAGGGGAAGAGCACAGGGAGGGGGGGGAGAGGGAAAGAGAGAGAGAGAGAGAGAGAGAATGAATGAATCAGGAAAACATCCTAAGGAAACAGAACTGCTTAAAAAGATATTAACACACACACACACACACTAATTAAATAACAACAATGGTAACAACTACTTAAAATATCCAAGAAGCAAACAATAACAATAACAAACCACAGAGCAAAAATTAAAGAATATAGTATATAATAGATGATTCAATTTCATACATTGCCAATAAATGTTTATTTTTTATATAAGTCATAAAAATAAAACATATACTAGAACCATGTCTCTCCAGATCTTTATTATTTAGAAATAAAGATGTACCACTGAACAAAACCCATAAATAAGAGGAAATCAAACTGGTACTAAAATTTAAGAAAAGTTGAGTGGAAAATGAGTGGAAATCAACAAAAGTTATATCCAGAAACAAAGAGATAGCATTATTGTCCTAATTATTAAAGAAGATGAAAAATGAACAGTTTAGAAAAAGAACAAATCAAAAGGGATTAATAAAGACAAATTCAAGTTAATTAGAAAAGAAAATGTTAGAAATTAAAATTAATACCACATCTGATTCTTTTAATTCTTTGTAACCAGTAAATTAGATGAAATGCTAATAAGACATAATGAAGAGAGTAGAAGTGGCAAATATAAAAGGAGTAAGGAATCATAAAACTATCTGTTAAAGTCCTTAGATAACACTACATGAAATACTTCAGAAGTACAGTTTAATTCCTAGGGAGAGCAATTTCCTTGAAAACAGTAAATTATTAAAAATAACATAATAAGAAAAAAAAACATAGAAAGGGGAAAGTTTAAATGGAGTAATACAAAAACTGTAGAAATAAATACAAAACATTCAAATAATGATGTTAAAAAGGCACCAAGATAGGACGGATTCACAGCTGTGCTTACTTTAAAAATGTAGACATTTAAAGATGATTCAAAGTATGTCAGATTATGGAAAACTACAAATTTTATTGAAGGACATAAAATTATCAACAATGAAACACCATACATTTTTGGGTGGAAATTGTAATCAGAATCAGATTGTTTTCAAAATCTAATCAATTTTTAATTTTAGGGACCAAAAAAAAGTGACCAGGAGTGAGGCTTGAACAACAGTTCTTGGGAAATCTTCAAAAGATTTTATTTAAATTCTTTAGGTTATTTATTGTTGTAGAAATAGAGAACTTAAAATAAATAATACAGAAAAATGCATTTTTATTTAAACGACTTCCCCCACTGACCAACACTCTCCATTTCATGCACCCTTATATATTTGCTATTACAATTAGTGGGATAATGGATTAATGTTTTAGTTACTCCATGCCCTTTCAAATATAGAATGCAATTGTAAATAAAGAAGAGTTTTAATTTCTTGGTATGATTAAAAGGATTGACTGATGATGGGGATTTGGGGGACTCTGGGAAACAGAAGTAGGTTTTTTTTTTTTTTTAAAGATTTATTTATTTATTTATACAAGCACTGGATACAGTCAGAAGCGCCGGAGAGTGAGAGAATTCACCAGAACCAGAGCGGGGAGCAGAGCAGGCAGACTGACGAAGTACACTGCTGAGGGGAGCAGCAGGCGGCAGGGCAGGAGAGGTCTGCGCTCCATGGAGGACCCTCACATGGTGGCCTGGGATTGAACCAGTGCTGCAGAGGCTGGGGGCAGCTTCGCAACCCAGCGCTCAACCGCTGAGCCACCGGGGAGGTCTAGAAGCGGTTTTTTTAGGGAGGGAGTTTTCAGACTTACTGGGATTATAGGATGGGGCAAGTCATCCACTCCACTTTAGACACAGGTTAGATCCTTTCTAGATTGGCTCAACAAAGAAGTTAATTAATTTTAAGAAGTTACCAATTCTGTTTCCTTTTAATTTATTATTTCATAAAATGTGTGTACAGTTCTACTAGTTTTCATTTTAGTCCATTATAGAGTGAGAGTATAACAATTTGAATGCAAAATGCTTCAACTACAAAGCAACATAAGGCAATCACAGCAATGAAAAGGAACTACTGATAAACACAATAGGTTGGATGGCTCTCAGGGCATTATGTTGGGTGATTAAAAACAACAAAATTCTACATATTGTATAATGTCACTTATATAACCTCAAAACCTTATTTAACCTCTCTGGTAAAATCACAGAGATAGAAAGCGAGTAATGGTTATCAGGGTCTAAGAGTTGTGAGTGTGAGAGTTGCATGAAGATATTTGTGGTGATGGATACTTCTGTAGCATGTTTGTGGTGATAGTTACATGAATCTATACGTTTAATAAGATGGCATAAAAGCATTCAAGCATATTTTACCAAAGTTAATTGCTGGTTTTGAGATGGTATTAATGTTTTTAAAATGTACTACCAAGTTTACTGGGTGAAGGGTATAAAGTACCTCTTTGTTGTACTATTTTGCAACTTCTTGTATATCAAGTCATGTTAATTTTAATTCTTTCAAATACCAATAAGAAAGGACTGTTATTATTACCCAATAAATAAGCAAGATCTTTTACTTTTAATCACTGGAAACTTTCACCCATGAATTTAATTTTTCATTTAAGATAGATGGTTAAAACTTTCTGTCATATATTAGAGATATAAAATGAAACCAAATTTGAAGTCTGTCTTTCACAAAATACAAAGTCTTTTGTGTTCAATGGCCCCCCATAGTACATTTTAGAAACATATTAAAACTTTCAAAATGCAAAGGTAAGAATCAGAATTCCAGAAAGCTGATTCTAATAAGTGCACCAGGCAAAATGCTGCAGGAAGTGTGAGAATGAAAAGAAGAGAGAAAAGGATCAGAGTGGTTTCATGGATTTTTACTGGGTAGAGGCATCTAAAAATTCTCTTTGTATGTTATTCAGAAAAAAGAACTATAGCAATTCATCTTGTTTTAAAGCTCCTAGTTTAAAAATTAAAATGTTGATTTTTTTTTTCTACCTTGTAATATAACAGAAATGATATGGGCTTTGGGACAACAGAACTGAATTTGAATTGTGGTTGTATGACTTGCAAGCTTGGTTATTTCATTGGTTATACTGGAGTGATGAGGGAAAAGGCTTTTTGAACTGGGCTGAAAAGTGAACATAGGAAAAAAAGAATTAGAAAGATAGTTAAATCCTTGTTATAGAAATCAAGACTTAAAAGTTTTCAAGAAAATGGGGCTGGTCAGTCTATAGAGCCAACTATTTAATAAGTTCATATAGTATGAGGATCCACAACTAATGGTCACTATCATTTTGATAAATGTAATTTAAGTTTAGTGTTAGTAACGGTTGAAGAATAAACCAAAGATAAAAAAGTGGATACTATCACATGAAATTAAAACATCACTAAAGACAGGGCAGTACTTATAGCAGGGATAAGAGATGTTGTCAGCTTAAAACAGTGCTAAAGACTAGTACTTAAAATAGTACTCAATAGCACCAAAGGACAGTGACTGCTGGGAGCCTGCTTCCCTAAAGGGAGCTAGAGTTTTTGGAGAATACCTGTTTACTCTGCATACGGAGTTCCAGAACCTCTTCCCAGAATCGACTCCAGTACTCTGAGGAGGTACTCGCTTCTGCGTATGTTCCCTACTAACCAGGAAAACTTGTTTTCAGCAGTAACTTATGAATCTGTATAAGCAAAAACACAACTGTGTGCTATTTTCTTGTTCCTTTGTTCATATCTCTAATAAAAGCTTGGGCTGGGAGAGTGAAAGGCAGAGCAGCTCTCCATGGCACTCTCCCCAGCCTCCCCCCATTGCAAATTCATTTAGACTTGAGTCTTCGTTAACGGCCGAGAACTTCATCGGGTGTCCTCTCTGCAGCAAGTGACCAAGCATGGGGACAGTTCACTGTGAGTGAATTCTCACCCGTGCACACAATTGCAAGGCGACTCAGGCTTAGGGTCCAACAACAGGGTTTATTTAACAGCAGACTGGGGAAAAGGAAAGGGTTTCTAAGGCCTAAAGTGGCCACATGTCTCATCCCAGATAGCCTCCACAGTGTCAAGAAGTTCCCAAACAAAAGCGGCTCATGGAAGATGAGATGATAGTGTGGCAGCCCACACTGGAAGTCTGAAGGCTGTGCTGGACACTGGACCAGACAATGATGGACTCAACAGCACCAGGTTGTGGTGTCGAAGAACCAGAGGCTGTGGACTGCTCTTTGTAAGCTGTTCACACATATCAACAGCAAACAGTTCTCTGAGACACCAGTGCAAGGCTTATGGTGCACTTTGCAGGTGATGTAAGAGGCAGGGCTGGAAGCAGGTCCAGGAGCCAGTTCTGAGCAAGGTGTACAGAGGTGTGAAAGTCTGTAGGTCCAGAAATCTAGAGGTCTATGGAGGTCTAGAAGTCTATGGAGGCATGGTGAATCCCATGGAGGTTGACTGCTCAATGCTCCTCACTCTTCAGAGGCTGTCTGCTAATTCCTTCTTCAAAGATGGTCCAATGAATCCTTCTCTCTTCAGAGACTGGCTACTAAATGCTTATTTTCTCCTTGGAGGCTCCCTGTGGATTGCTCTAAGCTGGCTCGTGTTGTGCCTTATATTCTCTTCATGGAATCCTTCTGCCCCCACAAGCCTGACTGGACCATTCACAACCCTAAGTGGACCATTTAGCACCAATCATCTTATTTTACATTTTCAATCCAAATAAATTAATTCAAGATTTAGTGACATCTGGAGAATTCAAAGCTGCTTGGACCTGCTTGGTCCATTTAGTTCAAACCTGATTGGTCCATTTAGAATCCTAGGGACAAATATAAAAAGGCGGAAAACCCCAGGCCCTGCCTAGACCAGCCTGCACTCAGATCAGGGTAGGCTTGTGGAGCAGGCAGCCATGGCCAGAGCAGGTCTTGTTGGGGTTGGGAAAGGGGGAATACTTATGGGTGGTGGGCTGAGGTCAGCTGTCTCAGCCCCAGTTAAGTCCCACGGCCTCTGGGTGCTGCTGGGATCTAGTTGCAAAATTAGTCTCAGGATTGTAGATGGCAAGTGAAGGCGAAAGATGAGCAATTATTAGGAAAATATACAGAGTGAGGGAAATCCAATGAACAGAAGAGAAAGAATCATGGAGGATGAAAACAGAGGTATGAGGGATAGTTAGTGCATCAAGGTCAGTGAAGTGGCTGGAAGAGATGGAATACAAAGTAAAGAAAATAACTGTATCCTATCACTAGTATCGTCTACTAGGATTTCCAAATTTTTCAAGATATGTATCATTAACCATATTACATCTCTCTCTTCCATTGAGAGAAGTCCAGAAGAAATTATAAGTTTGGTGTTTTAATAGTGGCCACTTCCCACATTCTAACTCAGCCCTTAACATCTTAGAATTATGATGTCATTAAGATCCTTTCTGAATAAGCCTTTCTTTTTTTGGAAGCTTAAATCTGTTTTCTTCCTAGAGATCTCAAAATAAATCATCCCTTTACATTCTCAAAGAAAAAATGGTTATCCTGGATAGTATTATCACAGATAAAATAAACACAAGAAAAAAATTAATAGGCAAATAGAAATACAACACACTGAGTTTGGATAAGATAAAATAAAAAGATTCAGTAGGGATAACTATAATGTGGTAATAACATTTTATCTACCTTCACTCAAGGGAAGAGCTAAACACATTCAATGTAATTTATTGCAAGGTAATAAGTTAAGCACCACTCAGTTAAAAAATATATGATACTTTAAAAAGAGAATATGAGGCAACAATTTAGAAAATTATCATCCACTATATAATGATTTCAAAGAAGTCCTATAATAAATTATCTAGATGTATTTGGGGTTTTAAGAGTCATTTATTTCTGTTAAATTACAGAAGACATT
This sequence comes from Talpa occidentalis, assembly GCF_014898055.3. Lineage (NCBI taxonomy): Eukaryota > Metazoa > Chordata > Mammalia > Eulipotyphla > Talpidae > Talpa > Talpa occidentalis. The sequence goes on from NW_023605040.1 coordinate 8,203, forward strand.
CCTCAAGAAGACATTCCTTCTCTGTTAAGAAGTTTTTTCTCTGTTGAGAATTCATTTTTTCTTTCCCAGTAATAGCACCCTGATTTTCCTTAGGGAACTACTTTCATTTTTTCCTCTGTAATTCAGGTGAGGTTGGCTATGTGATCGTAGCTTCTGGATTGTGAATATACCTCAGGTTGGTTAATTAAAGAATTACAATGATGCTTAATCCTAGGACTTTTGCTGGAACTACTGACAAAAGAGTTTTTCTGTTCTTTTGGCACTGCTGAGCTAGTAAAATCTTAGCTTTGAGTTGCTGTGGCTATCTTACTTCTATAAAGATAATGAAGGTTTGATAATGAAGCTAACATGGAGAGGGAAAAAAAAAAAAAACCCAGAACTAAGAATATAGAGAAAAACTGAGACTTTATAGTATTGTCTGAGACCATGAACTTCTGGTCAGTTCAGTTATGTGAGTCAAATTCCTTTTCTTTTTTATTAACAGAAGATAGTTTGATTGGGGTTGCTGATACTGTAACTAAAAAAAAATCCTTTTTCAATACTTTTAAAAATGAACATGCATGAAATTTAAGGAATTAATATTGCCTGATAAATGATATATGTTAAAGAATATATATCCTTCTGAATACAAACAAAATGTTCAATAGATGACTCTTTGAAAACCCAAAATGCATCACCTGTGGAAAAAAACTGTTTTATCACAACAAATTATTGATATGGATAGTATGAAATATTTTTTCTATAATCTATAAAGTATTATTTTGTTGTAATAATGCCATATTAATAATTCAAAATTAAAAACTACCATCATTAGTTTATAATTACAGAGCTAAGGATAGGAATGAGTAGATCCTTGAGGATCCTTGAGTTATTTCTATATAGTGCTGTCAGGTTCTCCAAAATGGGGAGAACTTGGATTTATATAACTTGTATTTATAATTTGATGGGCAATATCAATCTATCACTAAATGTCAGTCATTAATAAGTTGAAAACTATTTAAGTTTAAAGTATTTAAAGTATTAAGGGCTTTTATAGTTTTACCTTAATTCAATACTAATTAAATATTGCTGTTATTCAAAGACTTTATGATGAAAACAAATCACTTGTGGAAATCATAATTATGGTCTAAATGAAAGCTGAGTATAACTCAATACTAAAAAAGAATAAAATCTTCTGGAAGATTATTATTCACTAGGGTACATGTTATGACTCAGCACAAAAAGCAAAAATGAAAAGAGGAATGAGATTCTTCAAATTAAAACCACCAGCTTCTCAACAGATGAAATAACTTCGATAATGGTATTTTTATGTGTACATTGTTCTTATTTACAATCTTAATTTCAGTGGTAACAGGATAGGATTATTGCCTTTTTTTTTAGAGCTGTGATTTGGTTCCATAGAATCACAAAGCCCTCCAAAAGAGCCCAACACTAGTATGGAATCCATCTGATCAAGTGGGCATTATATCCACTGGCAGACAATAAAATGCATGCTGACTGCTTTGCTGAGAGTAAGGGGAATGGATGTTATCTCCTCTTCTGCTTGGTAGAATGTTGGAGAATAATCAGGATAAACAATATAGACTGTAGGTCTGATGCTTGTGACCATAAATTATCTAGTTAAGATGTTTTACATTTGCACAATACAACTAATGTGAGGGTCTAAAAGTTTCTTTTTTTTTTTTAAAGATTTATTTATTTATTTATTCATATGAACACTGGGTACAGTCAGAAGCGCGGGAGGGTGAGAGAATTCACCAGAGCCAGAGCAGGGAGCAGAGCAGGCAGAAGGACCGAAGCACACTGCTGAGGGGAGCAGCGGGCAGCAGGAGAGGTCTGTGCGCCATGTGGGACCCTCCTCTGGTGGCCGGGGAGCAGCCGGGATCGAACCAGTGCCGCGGATGCTGCGGGCAGCTTCGCAACCCAGCGCTCAACCGCTGCGCCACTGGGGAGGCCCTAAAAGTTTCTTGATGAATGTTTAAATTGCCTTACAAGTCAAAGACCCTAACAGGCTGGACTAGCTTACTTACGTCCAAGGAATCACTTATTCACAAAGAGCCAAAATGACTCTAATGGCTCAATTTACCTCTAACTCTAATATCTCTTTAGGAGAATGTATGATCCATTGATGAAATTTACGCTAGAAAGAAATTTGGCTTCAACCTAAAATTGGAACTAAGGGAGAAAGGTCTAGAACTCAAATCAGTTTTCTAGGTTTAGCATACCATGGAAGAAATGGTATTGCCTCTGGAGTCAAAACATTTGATTTTGGTTTGAGATCTATTCTTTCTGTAGCACCCTGGACAAGACATGTAAATGATCTAACCCATAGAATCAGTAAACTTTCTGGACAGGGTCCAATAGTGAATTTTTTTTAAAAGATTTATTTATTTATTTATACAAGCACTGGGTACAGTCAGAAGCATGGGAGAGTGAGAGAATTCACCAGAGCCAGAGTGGGGAGCAGAACAGGCAGACTGACAAAACACACTGCTGAGGGGAGCAGCGGGTGCAGCAGGAGAGGTCTGCACACCATGTGGGACCCTCGCCCAGGGATCGAACTGGTGCTGCAGAGGCTGCGGGCAGCTTCGCAGCCCAGTGCTCAACTTCTGCGCCACCAGGGGAGGTCCCCAATAGTGAATGTTTTCAACTGCTGAATATTTTTAAGTTTTGAGGTCATATAGTCTCTGTTACAGCCACTCAACTCTATCACACATCTATACAAATGAGGTAGCCATAGATAGTAACTAAACAAATGACGATGATAGCTTTCTAATAAACCATATTCATGGACACTGAAATTTGATTTTCCTATCATTTCTGTGTATCAGGAAACATTATCATACTGACTTTTAAAAACTATTTAAAATGGTAAAAACCACCCCAGCTTCCCAGCTACTTAAGAACAAGTGGCAGGATGCATTTGGTTTATAGACTATAGTTTGCTGATTCTTGGTCTAAGCAACTGTTTTCTCATTCATTTATTCATTCACTCTCACTGCTCAATGATATGTGCTTATTACTGTACTAGCCATTAGGGATCAAAAGACATGTTTTCATTTCCCAAAGAATCTAGATTCTCATGGAAGAGACAAATTTAAATAATTATTATCCCATATTATAAATGCACATGTAGTCTGCAAAAAGGAATATAGTAGTATGGGGTGGGGAGAGAGGGAGTTAAAACTGGAGGGAAAAGGGTATGATGGTAATAATATGTATTAACTATTATTATCATCAAAAGCAATAGTAATATCAATTAAGAGTTGAATATGAAAATAGAAATTATAAAGGCTAAACAGCAATACAAATGTTAGTAATGATACTATCAAATCTTTTTCTTCAGAAACTTAACATTTTATTTGTTTTTTTACAAATATAAAAGGAAAGACTAAAACATTAGCATAGTTACTCATTATGGTGTACACACATACCATACACATCTATACATCTTACAATTCTAATTTAGAAATTCAATTAAAGAGCACATGTAGTTTACTAATTAGAGGAATCTCTAATTGAGTTTCAAGTTCAAATATATCACCTTAGTTCTAGAAAAACAACTATTGAAATAAAATGCAAACAACAATCAAATAGTTTGCAACAGGTTGGATACTCATCCAAGTGATTTCTTGCCCTACATAAAACAAAATATCCTCCTGAGTTAAGCAGTCAAGCTACTTATTTTATGAAGATTGAGCAAAATAACTTTCTTTAATCAGAATTTAATATGGTAGCTCTGACTCCCAAATTACTTACTTAAAATGCAAGTAGAAACATTTTTCAGGAGAAAGTTAAGAATCCTTGTACAAGTCCAAATATCTGAGCTGCTCATAGAAACAGGTTCTGATATCATATGTCAGAATGAGGCTAAGAAATATGCATTTTTTGAACAACTAGGTTATTTTCACACAACAGGCTCAGAGACTTGGCAAGTGGTTTAAAGAGAAAACAAGGTTTTTTTTTTTTCCTAGTCCCAGTTTAAGAAAATTCTAGACATTTGTAGGAGGCAGAGCCTGTATGAAATATACGAGTTGTCACTTAAAAACAAAGGTAGAAGAGTCTACCAGTGGAAACAATATTAATTTTCCAAGCAGTTTAGGGCCAGAACAGTGCTGTCTAAGACAAATTGAATGTTACCCTTGCAGTTTAAATAAGGTGTGAAAAATTGGGCCTCCCCTGTGATGCAGGGGTTAAAATCTCAGCACTGTCAAGCTATCACCAGGCACTGCAGCATGAGTTCGATCCCCAGCTAGGTTGCTAACCCACATGGCGCAGCAGACCTCTCCTGTCTCTCTGGCTGCTCCCCTTAGCAGCGTATTTCAGTAGATCCCCCTGTTCTGCTCTCCACTCTTTCTCAATCCTTTCAACTTACCCCCCTTTCCACACCTCTGGCCTACACCCCAGTTCTTATATGCATAAGTAAAAATAAATCTTAAAAAAAAAAGATGTAGGGCCTCTCTGGTGGTGCAGGCGGTTAAGCATAGCGCTGTGAAGCTGTCCGCAGCTTCTGCAGTGCCAGTTCAAGCCCCAGCTGGCCAGGGAACTACCTACATGGCGAAGCAGACATCTCTTGTCTTGCCTGCTGCTCCCTTCAGCAGTATATTTCTGGTCTGTTCTGTTCCACACTCTGTCTCTGGTGAATCCTCTCAACCCTCCCGCACAACTGGCCTGTACCCCGGTTCTTATATAAATAAATAAATCTTTAAAAAAAAAAAAAAATGTGAAAAATTGACAGTTGAAGAAAAGGTGTTGTTCAGACCCTCACGTCTTATAAAAGGTCACATAAGGGAATGGTGGTTTCAAGACACTTAAATCCTGTTAGACTAAATTTGAAATTTGCTGGTTTGAGGACAAAAACAAATCAACAAAGAACATAAAATCCTGTAAATACTTTTCTATTCATTAAGTATCTAAAATGGTTTTCCTTCCTGGAATCCTTGAGAAGAGTTCAATTATAACTATTAAACATCGTTACCTTACAACAATATCAATTTTTGATAATAGTAAGTATGAAGCCTAGGGAGATCTCACAACAATGCAGCTTGATTGTGTGAAAAAGACTTTGCTTTTATTTTGAATTCAATTGTAAAATATGTTCAAAGGATCACATCCTGTAAGAATGAGTATTTCTGTGCATATTATACTTGTTGACTGAGATACTCGAACTCTGATCAAATTACAGTAGGTACCTAAAATCCACAATGAATGGATTTTACTTTATGTCATGGTTCTGAGGAAAGCTATTGTATCTTTTTCCCTGTGATGATATGTAAAGACATATACATGTCTTTATGCCCATAATTTCAAGGTGCTTATAAATCCTTTAGAATAGCATTTTATAAAACAAACAACTCATATCTACATTAAATACTTAAATGCTCAGGGGAAATTTCTACTTTTATGTATTGTCAAATCATTTAAATCTCTTTTCATTTTCAAATTTAATAATAGGACTGCTTTTAAAATAAGACTAATGGTTAAGTTTGCTTAAATTAGGGGAAATATTATATATATATAACTAAAGATTATATTGGGTTAAAATTTTAATAATAAAGGAAGAGTGGTTAAATATTTCATTGATATCATATTTATACTTCTATTGCAAATATTCATTCTTAGATTTATCTGAAGATATCTAAGTATTTACAAAGTATTCCAAACTGAATACACTTTGACTAAGTAGTCTAACCTCCATTTATAATGTAGTTTCATAAACAATTTAAATAAATCACTCTTTTCCCAAGAATGACCTATGTATTATCTCCATAAGAACAATGGTGCATCTTACATTAGTGGCTGGTTTGCTTGAAGCAACAAAGAAGTATTTATGACATGAGTGGTGAATAGAAGGCACTTGTGTAAAGCCCAGATATAGTACTTCTCAGTTCCACTTAAGCCAGTGTGAAAGTGGCAAAGTAACCAAAAGATCCCTAGGGAAATGGGAAATCACAGGAGAAGGACTGTGAGGAGTAGTGGTATGCATGCTTTCTCATAAATGAATTTTTCCCTCTGCCAATTTTACAGGATTTGGATTTTAGCTTATTAGAGAAGACGACAGGTTTTTTTTTTTAGGCACATCCAACATATCACTTATGCTTCACTTGGTAACTTCTATGCTGGATTTCAGATTCTTCATGTTTCATACAAATAAAGACTGTTACTTATCCTCAAATAACTATAATGAAATGAACATCCTTTTAGCTATTAGTAGATAATAGTCATGAAGTGACCCAACCAAAAATAGAATTTGAGGCAAAAATGAGGTTAAGCAATAAGCAAAAATGTCACCATTGATATTGTGAAGGAAGTTGTCTATGGTTGCTGCTGTGTTAGCTATATTGTATTGGCTTTACAATAACCATTTTGGGTGGTGAGACTTTTTATTTTTTTTTTAAAGACTTATTTATTTATACAAGAACCGGGGTACAGGCCAGATTTGCGGGAGGGAGAGAGGATTTACCAGAGACAGAGCAGGGAACAGAACAGGCAGACTGAAGAAATACACTGCTGAGGGGAGAAGCGGGCGAGACAGGAGAGGTTTGCCACGCCATGTGGGATCCTTGCCTGTTGGCTGGGGATCGAACTGGCGCTACAGAGGCTGCGGACAGCTTCACAGCTGGGCGCTCAACTGCCTGCGCCACCAGGTGAGGCCCTGGTGAGCCTTTTTAAAGGGAGAGGCAGCACCAATGATAGAATCAGCTCACCTTATCTTTGCATGCTGACTTTGCATAATAAATAAAAAAATTATGTATCCCCCTTTGAAATGGGACTAGATCTACAAAAGTTTTCAGTTGATGAAATGCTCTTTGTTTTATTGTTTGGGGAAAATGGATTTGATAAGGTTCAAAACAGTTATAGCATTTTTTGATTTAGAAAGGTGAACTGAAGATACTGTATTTTTTAAATAACAAGATGATCTATTCTAGAAACTTACACACTCAAAATGTTTTGTATTTAGCTCTTAGAATTTATGTCATAACAATTATAAATCAGAGACATCCTGCAGGGGAGGAGGAGGGAGAGGAATTAGTGAGAGGGAGATAGGACCACAGGGGACTGAGGTGATTGTGCATGGGTGCATTGGTGAAGGAAACTCTATGGGGACTACACCTGAGGGGGTGGGGGAAGCAAATTTTGTTTAAAAATGAACAATGATATTAAAAAAATAAAAAAAAAACTAATTAAAAAAGAATTTATGTCATAAAATGAAAATTGGTTTCATTTTAAATTTTCAAAGGTTAGATATGAATTTTGTGATTGATTCAAGTCCTTCGGGTTCTGATTTCACTTATTTTCTGGCTACTCTACTAAGTGCCTCCCTTATTTCTAATCAGTCCCTCTACCATTGATGAAGTATCAAAAAATATACAGAAAGCATGCAAATTAATTCTTGGCTCTGAGTAAAGTGAAGAAACTCCATGGGTACCAAGGTTTAATGTGCTCTTTAAAATAAAATTTTGGATTATCTGTAGATTTCAATTTCCCATTCCCCATTGTTACAGATAATTAAAGAGTTGTATTTATACTTAAACTGAATTTGTTAGAAAATTCCTTTTAAAGTAATAAAAAGGCACTAAAAATATTCTTATCTTTCCCCAGGCAGGAGACTAATATTTTTTAATACTTAACTAATAGAACTTGAATGACACTCTCAGTTCATGTTCTGTCAGGAAGTACAAGTTCCCCACTTTGTCAGTTACTTTACAAAGTAGGTTTTTGAAAATTCTTATACACAAACTTAACATGGCAGAGATCTGATAATCTACTAGATATTTTGAGAGGACAGAATTTGTAAAAAGATTTTAAGATAATATAAGTAGTATGAACATATCACAAATATGGAAAGGGATAGTACAATTACCCTTCCCATTCGCAGATGGAATTGCAGAACTCTTCAAATATTTTGGTCCAGAAGTATCATTAAGATGAAGCTTACTGGGCCTCCCCTGGTGTTGCAGCGGTTGAGCGCTGGGCTGCGAAGCTGCCTGCAGCCTCCGCAGCGCTGGTTTGATCCCTGGCCGCCAGCGAGGGTCCCACATGGTGCGCAGTGTATTGCGTCAGTCTGCCTGTTCTGTTCCCCACTCTGACTCTGGTGAATTTCTGACTGTACCCAGTGCTTATATAAATAAATAAAATCTTTAAAAAAAAAAAAAAGATGAAGCTTACTGGCTAGATGCCTGAGGACTCTGCTCTCTCTCTTAGCTCAGTGATGAAAAGCCTGTACAGGGAGCCACAGAAGCTCCTGAAGCTTCTCTAGCAGAGAAACATATAGAACCTGGATTTGTGTGACCCTTTGGTTGTATTAACTATGCTATAGTAGTTGAATGCCAGTTATTCTTTTACCCTTTTCCAAGTAAGAAGTTTCTCTCAGGGCTATTATCATGGTAGGGATATATGTTTGGGCACCAACTTGTACTATGAAACAATTTGGGGAAAGAAAGATGTTTATTTTGAAGGTTGTTGAAATAATGCTTCATTGCTTTTCAATTTATTTACTTGTAATGAACTGGTTAAAACATGATTAATTTTTCTAAAGGATTTTAAAATTTAAACAGGGCTTTGAGATTTTTTTACTTTGAAATCTCTCGTGCAGTATGATATTTTTATACAAATGAGGGAAGCACACATACTGGAGAATTCATCTAGGTTTTCAAATGTTGATATTCAAAATTATATGAAAATAATTTTTTTTTTTTATAGAGGCATGCTTTATTTATTTATTTGTTTGTTTGTTTGTTTTGTTTATACATGCACTGGGTACAGTCAGAAGCGCGGGAGGGTGAGAGAATTCACCAGAGCCAGAGCGGGGAGCAGAGCAGGCAGAAGGACCGAAGTACACTGCTGAGGGGAGCAGCGGGCGGCAGGAGAGGTCTGCGCGCCATGTGGGACCCTCCTCCAGTGGCCGGGGAGCAGCCGGGGATCGAACCGGCGCCACAGAGGCTGCGGGCAGCTTCGCAACCCAGTGCTCAACCGCTGCGCCACCGGGGAGGCCCTGAAAATAATTTTTGTGTAAGAATCACATTTGTGTATCATGTAGGATATGAAATTGTTGCACAGTTTGACAAAGAAAATTTAAGAAAGAAAAAAGAACTTTAAATGGATAAGGGCAACTGAAATAGGAACACCTATGTGGAGCTTCAAGCATACCCTAGATGTTATGATACTGTCATTCATCAAGAAATTTATGTGATAATGGGTAAGACAAACAGTACTGATATGACAAGATGCACACTTTCAGAGACATATCAAAACACAATGGTAACACTGAGTGGGAATAACTGACTTCGTGAGATCAGGCAAAGTTTGGAGAAGGTTTACAGAGGATGTCATTTGAGAATATCAGACATTTGCTAGACATTCAAGCAAGGGAAGGAATTCTAATTGCAAAGGAGAGATTGACTGTGTAGAGAACAAAGGAGTGAAAAGACCATGAACTTTATATAAGAAACAATGAGTACCAGTGTTGATTTTGTAAAAACATTCAAGAACAGAGATGGCTAAGAAATATATATATTTTTTAGAACCTTGTCACCACTGCATATTAAAACAAAACAAAACAAAAAAACATGAAAGGAATTGATTTTCAGCTAATGTAGAATGATATTTTGCAGAAGCACAGACAGAAACAGGTAAACTGATAGAACAGGGTCTCATTCCTAGTTGAGAAATAAATAAATTTTTGGTACTCAGCATATCTCAGCCAGATTGCTAGGAAAGCATGCTGAATTTCTGCAGGATTTCTGGGTATCATATGATGATGCCTAGAAATGATAGGAGGATTCATGAAGAGAACAGCTGGTGAACATCCAACAAATATCAGGAAATCTCTTTTAGTACATGATCCTGTATAATTTTTCACAAAACCCCCATGATACATGAATTATGATTTTTTTTTAAAGATTTTATTTATTTATATAAGCACTGGGTACAGTCAGAAGCTTGGGAGGGTGAGAGAATTCACCAGAGCCAGAGCAGGGAGCAGAACAGGCAGACTGACAAAGTACACTGCTAAGGGGAGCAGCGGGTGGCAGGAGAGTGGGACCTTCGCCCAGCGGCCGGGGATTGAACCAGCGCTGCAGAGACTGCGGGCAGCTTCGCAACCGAGCGCTCAACTGCTACGCCACTGGGGAGGCCCGTGAATTATGATCTTAAAGTAAAAAATAATTAACATCTTGAGAGGTGAACTTGCCCACTGGTAGAGGCAGAGACAGGATGTGAAACCCTTCCTGGCTGGTATCACATCTTCTCTTTTTTATAGAATCTCCTACTTCCAGTAGTACCTCTGCAGTAGAATGTCTAGTAGCAAGTCAACCAACCATTCCTAAATCCTTCTGCCTTTCAGAGAGAAGACTTGGGACATGATTCTGAGCAGACAGAATCCTCTCTATTTTTAAGGGGAAAGATAGGTACAGCCAGAATCAGGATGAATGCACCTCTGTGAGACTAGACGAGTCCATTTCAAAGCACTTTAAAAGAGGGAACAGATGGCAGAGCCATTTTGTACGCAGAACTGAGAGGCTATCATGATTCAATTGATACATGAAATTAGGGAGAGTTGGGCATTATGGAATGAATCTTCTGGCTTAAGAGACTAGATAATCAAAGGTACCACCAATCAACACAAAGAATATGGAAAGAGGCTTTATGATCAGGAGATTAAATATGATCTGCAAACAATGAGGTATATTTTAGCAAGTATTCAAATAAACTCAGTAGAGAGAAACCAGGAATTTTACAACAGCACATTTTATATATTTCCTGGTAGTTAATTTATTGCAGGCCCAGGCAAAGGGACTCTATCGTGGACTATAAATTTCATTATCAGTCACGTCAGAAAAACTCTGGGGTTTATTATTTAAAATCATTTAAATATATGCAATACAACTTTTAAGATATAAAACAAACTATTCTGGTGAGATATGCAAATCCCAGCAGGAAGTTCATTTATTATGGCTATTGTCTGAGAAGTTGCTAGGGCAAATAAGACATTAGGAAGAGTAGAAAGACAGATTTATGACCATGACATCGTTTTATGGGCTTTGGCTTTTGCACAATTTGAAATAATTGGCCATAGTAATATTCCTTATGATCACTGTCATCAAATCTGAACATCATTTTTGATTATGGGAGGAAAGACACAATTTTCTCTTAGCATAAAATTTCAGAGGTATGAGGGAAGGATGACTGGAGAGATGGATAATAAAATTTTTTTTAAAAAGTTTTTCTCTTGCCTTGTTTTTGAGAGTATTCTAATAGAATTATCTTATGTTAAAAGAAGTAGAATTATTTCTTTGAGTCAGTATGATATTTTTGGCACTCTGTATTCAAAAGGGATGATGGTGTTTATGTGTTACAAAAACAAAGATTGTGTTTAAGAAAGCACATCTATGGCATGTTCTGTTCTAGCATGCCAATGGTCATGTGCAGCTGTCAATCTGATTACCATCACTTCCAACCCTGTTTCTGAAGGACTTATACTGTGGCTATGAGTTTACTCACTTACAAGTATTACTGAATGTCTACAGTGTACCAGGCAGCATTCTTCATAGGGAAGAGAGACAATAAATAGGCAAACATAAATATAATTTTCAGGCAGTCAAGTGTTTTGAAGGGTGAGTAAGTAAAATTTCTTGTTTTACATAGGTGAGTTTGAAATTGTGGTCAGGATTCATTCAATCATGCAGCATTTCCTAAGGCATGATAAAAGATAGATATAAGAGTAGAACCAATAGGCTTATTGATGGATTGGATGAAGGTGAGAGGGAAAAAGAAGAGTTTGGATTAACACACATGTTTATGGCCTATGTATGCAGGGGTTTAGTGATATGATCAGAAAAATAGGGAATATTTGGAAAGGAGCAAGTTTGGCTGGGATGTTGAGATATTGATTAAGTATACAAAGAATGATATCATAGAGCCATTTGATATCTAAATCTAAGAATTCAGTACTGGAACTGCGATACTGAACTTTTGAATAAGTGAGTCTTTTTTAAGCCACAGGAGAAGTGGAGACTTCATCCACATCTGAGTGTGGGTGAAGAAGAGAAGAGGTCTGAAGAGAGACTCCTACCCCATTCTGACATTTAGAAGTCCTGAAAAGGAGGCCAAGCTGCAGAGTTACTACTCACGGGTAAATGCCTACACCATGCATTATTTAGTATCTTTAGGCAGTAACAAAATATTGCACAAAGCCCCATTGGTATGAAATACCAAATGTTACCAAAGAATTGATTCACTCATTGGCAATTCTGTTTTTATTCATTTTAATCAAATTAGTCAGGGAATCCCTGGAATCTACCTTCAGTGGAAAAATAGTAACATTTAAAATTAATTTAAAATTTGATTTACCTAAGTTAATTTCAAATGGTCATGCCAAACTTATAAAACTATTGCTGGTTGAATCTATAAATATTAGTCACTTTATTTTAGGCTCATTCCTATGCCTTTAAGATAGAAAACTAGTAATACTAATTATAACAAAGTTATGAGATTTTGACCAAGTATAGTAGTATTACCCCTTATATTTATTACTAACAATTTAACTTTTGAATTAAAAGAAGTAAAAAATATGAGCAATCATCCCATGAACTTCTATTAGGTGATTATTCTAATAGCATATCAGCATATTTCCAAATATCTAATTGCATCTTATGACGGTGAACATCACCATAGCTATTTATAGTAACAATATAAAAAATTCTTTTGGGCCTCTCTGGTGGTGTAGTGGGCTAAGCACAGCGCTGTGAAGCCATCTGCAGCCTGTGCAGTGCCAGTTCGATTCCCGGCCAGCCAGGAAGATACCCACGTGGCGAGGCAAACCTCTCCTGTCTTGTCCGCTGCTCCCCTCAGCAGTGTACTTCGGTCCTTCTGCCTATTCTGCTCTCTGCTCTGTGTCTGGTGAATTCTCTCACCCTCCTGCATCTCTGGCCTGTACCCCAGTTCTTGTATAAATAAATAAAAAAAACTTAAAAAAAAAAAATCTCATTTAAAAATAAATAAATAAATAATTCATTTGAAAAGAACCTTGGCAGTAAGTAACACATCCCCAAAATGTTCATGTCATTTGACCAGTAATCCTATTGCTGGATATTTATCATGTAGCAATAATTTAAATGAAGTAAAATAGTAGGTATCTGAGACAATTCATCAATAGTAGGCATCTGAGACAAACTGAACCCAATAATGTTTATGAATCTACCAATAAGGTTTTATAGTGTTCAGTAAGTTACCAGACTAGTCAAATTCCTGAAGAGCTCACAAAGGGGATTCAAAGTTACCCTGTGCCATAAACTGGTTGTTTATGTTCCCTGAAAACTCATTATACTGAAGTCTAAAACACCAAAAGGTATTTGGAGGTGGTGCCTCTGGAAGGTGACTAGGTCATGAAGAGTGGAATCCTCGTGAATGGGATTAGTGTCCTTATAAAAGAGACCCAGGAGATCCATATTCCCTGAGAAGATATAGTAAAAAGACAGCCATTCATGAACCAGGAAGAAAACTCTCAGACACCAATTCTAAACATATTTTGATCCTGAAGTATCCAGCCTCAAGATCCGAGAGAGACACGCTTCTATTGTTTATAAACCACTTAATCTATGGTATTTTATTACAGCAGCCCAACCTGATTAAGGCTTTATACCCTTCTTTCATACCTGGAACTAGGGGAAGGCAAGAGAGATGCCTAGAATGCACAATTTAAGACAGAACCTGCATAGCCTTGAGAGTAACTGTCTCCTTAGGTATTGTACTCTCAGCATTATTCCTATTGGGTATTGGCTTAGTGTGTGGATTTGATGACATATCTGATGACATAGAATCGGGGTAAAAGATGCCCAGATCCTTATGTTGCTGGACTAGCCCTCATGGGGGTAGTGGGGACTGTTTGAAATACAGGTATATTCTGGGTTTTTCTTTGACACAAAGGGAATATGCAAACTTACTATGCTAACATCGGGTCTAATTCTTCAGAATCAGCTTGACATCCTTCTCATTGGCAGAAGGATGGAAGTACACTGCTGAGGGGAGCAGCGGGCGGCAGGAGAGGTCTGCGCGCCATGCGGGACCCTCCTCCGGTGTCCGGGGAGCAGCCGGGGATCGAACCAGCACTGCAGAGGCTGCAGGCACCTTCGCAACCCAGCGCTCAACCACTGCGCTACCAGGGGAGGCCCTCCTCTTTAAATTTAACTCTCTGCTCTCTATAACAATTGGTACCAGCATAGGAAAATATGGGGAAATTTTTATCTTACACGTGTGTGTAAATAGTACAGCTTGCTCAGGTTCTCTGATTCATTCAGAGGTCACTTTACATCTTAGCAGAGATCCCTCTTATGAAAAAAAATCAGACATGAAACAAATAAATATGCAAAGAATTCCCAAATTACACTGCATTTGTGTAATTCTTTAAAGCAACCAAGAATAAATCACAAGAACCTTCTCTTCCTCCTATAATGGTGTCTCTTTTGGGATCCTACAAAAATAGAGTAGTATCACTGAAGGTTATCACATTTTCCACAGAATTTGTACTTGTCAATTCTATCTATCACAAAAAATATCTTTCCACTGACTCCTGTGAATTTGACAGAGTTGTGCTTTATATAGCATGGCTTCATCAGAAACATGAGCAATAGTACCGAGACAGCATCTGCAAACCCCATGGATGATGAAAAATTTGACAAATATTTAAAACAAATCAGTAGTCTTACCATTTGTCTTCTCTAAATTTTTAAATTTAAACTTCTTTATGTTACTTGTAGTAAGTGCATCTGAAAGACTGCCAGAAGCCGAGGTCAAGTCACATTCCAGCTGTGCATCTCATTTGTAAAATTTGTTTGTAGAATGCAAAAGCATTGCTTAGTTAATATACAGAACAAAGGCTAGAGCTCTCAAAAATTCAACAAGTGTAGCATTCCCAACTGGTAGAGTCTCAAGGGCTCATGAATAATGTTTAGCTACCTAAAATGCAGACCTGTGTAAGAATTTTGCAATTGGGATGGTAGAGATTATTTTCTGACCTTTTTCTATTGTATATCAGCTTTTTAAATTTGTTTTTCTTATCCTGTATATAACTATTCAGACATTTACTATCACTATCAAAGATGCTATCACTACTAAAGACCTTTAGTGACTATTTGTGTATAATATATATTATGTATTATATAGAGATGTACTTATCTTTTAGGAACTTAACATCTAAATGAAGAAGAAGAATGTAAATTAAGATGATTAAAAATGCTATTCCAAGTGAAGTTAATACCTCCAACATTAGTAGCATTCAAATGTGAGGCTACCAGATAACAAAGCTGATTCTTATTTTTTAACACATACGGAAATATATTAATAAAGATAAGAAATATGACATCCTTTAATATGAGTGAGTGTGTGTGTGTATGCCACGTGTTTGGCCATTTGGAACTTCAGTAAAACTATAGAATCACAATATTCAGACAGATCCACTTTGAGCATATAACACCTTATATTTATAAAACATTCCTGTAATTTTCTTATTTTGATGCTAAATAGTAACTGTAAGAATTTCAAGAAGACCAAGAATTATTTTACCCCTTTTTATAGGCATAAAATAGAGACACAAAGATGTTTAGAGATTTGAACAAGATGATATTAACAAGAGGTCTAGGGAATAAACTCACTGAACTCTCATTTACTTACTAAAAGTACAATTTTTTTTTAAGTCTACTTTAGTCACTTGTCACTGGCTACACATGTACTTGGCCCTTCGAAGCTTGTGGCATAGTGAATATAGGGACATAATTTATACATAAACAACATATAAAGGCAGTAAGTTCAATAACATATACAAATAAATGTAAGAAGCTAATATAGTGAAAAACAATTTTTAGAGAATCTCTAGTAAGATTTTGTTTAGGATGAAGTTAGTTGCTAAAAAGTTCACAATTGAGAAATTCAAATGGTGAGTTAATTTGGTAAGGTATAAAGTTAGAAATGTAGATAGAAGCCAGATTAAGAAGACTCCTCATACCCGGAATAAAGACACTTGAGTTTATCAATCGTCTAACTCCGGGCTGTTGCCATAGGTTATTGACTTTCCAAGTACCACCCCCAAAAATAAATAAATAAATAAATTGACAATATATAGATTAAAGACAAATGAATAAAAATAAATGTTCTGCGAACCAGCCATAACCAAAAGGAGATTCAATAAGAAATGATTATTTGTATTCATATGTTAACATGAAATACCTAGGAAAATATTCAAATAAAAACCACACGAAATCCATATAAAAGTCAATTATAAAATTGTTTTGACAAACATGAAACAAGTCAGTATTATATTTTCCATGGGAAATCTAGTTGGTCCTTTCAAATTAATTTTTACTTAAAATGCTATTCTAATAAAAATTTTCACTTTTTTGATATCTCACAAAAACGTCCATGCTCACTGAGGGGACAAACAAGAAAGCACTTGCTCTACAGTGCAAAATATAAAATGTACAATAAGTAAAAGTAGTGTAGGTGTGTTGCAACAATTGAGAGAGAGAGCAATTAAACAGAAATCCATCACCATGAACAGAAGCATCTAGCTGAAAATTTAGTATTTCATAACAGCACGAAAGGTAATAAATTTTCAAGGCATATATTAGAACAATGGGCTTACTCTTTAGAAAAAAATCAAGATAGCAATGATATCATATACATATGATATATAGAATGATATACATATGATATATAGAATGAATGACAACTTGATAATATAACTAAATATAAAATAAAACCATTAAAATTGGAAAATATAAACAAACATGATTCCTGGTGATCTTGGGATAGAAAGCTGTAAATTTACTTTTGGTTTCATGAAGTCAAGACCAAACCAAAGTAAAAAAAATATGAAATGTTAAAAAAAAATATGAAATGTTGACTCATATAAAATTTATTGCCATTAATAGTGATGGAAAAAGTTCAAAGATATCAGCAAAGAGAAAATTTTGCAATATATGACAAAGCACTGAAAAACATAAGCTATAGTGTGAATTATAACATGGTATATTTATTGTACAGTAATATGAAAAAAGGCAATGGTAGATAATTTAAAAAGGACAAATAGTATAAATTACCACGAAATATAAAAATTATATTAACCTTATAGTTAATCAAATGAAAAGATATACCAACAAAATATACCAACAAAAATTGAGATGCATTTTTTGGCTACAATTCAGGAAAAAATTATAAAACTAAGACATAATACTCAATTTTATGAGAAGATTATATGATGGAAATCTGGAAAATTTTATTTTATTATTTACATAGCTTTATATATTATATATCAAATGAGGGAACTGTTCTTCAAATAAAATCACTTTTGTATATTGGAAGCATCTGTAAAGTAAATAATATGAAAGAAATATTTTTCAGTTTAAACTGTAAATACTGTCATTCATTTTTGTTGTAAATCTAATAGACAATGAAAATGATAAAATGCATCTTATAAATGAATCCAGAGAAGAATGTTGTTTTTTTTCCTCAAATACTGTAGGACTAAAGGGCAACATATTCTACAACTGGAACATAATCTGACCAAGTTGAAATGTGGGTGGGTATCCCAGCCCCACCATTTGTCAGACCCTGCTGTAGGACAAACCACTGAGTCTCAGAGAATCACTTCTCTCTTCCACAAAATGGGGATATGCATTTCTGTCAGGTTGTAAAGATAAAATACATTGGAATACAACTGTGAAAACTATGAAACAATTTGTTCTTAAGATATTATAACTGTACTCATGGAATTATGGGGAGTTCTAAGATTTTTTTAAAAATTATTCTTCTATTAATAGTTTGTATCCAGGGAAGAGGCATTCCTTCTACTTTCCATTTAGTGAGGTCTAATATCACTTTTATATGCCATAAGAATCATAAGTCTATTCATTCAGATAGTACTTCCCTACCATTTTAGTATAAATATTATATATTTGTATCTTATATCAAATTCAAAGTTTTCTAAAAAAGATTTTGTACTGCAACACGTGACAATGATTTTAATGCAACCTGTTTAGCCACTACAGAATTATTCCCTATCCACAACCTTGAAAGGGTGTGATCCACTTATATACTTTATAAGAAGTGCAAAGACAGATTTTCTCTACTAAGGTTCTGAGGTAGCAATGATGGTCAATGAAAGGTTGTATGTGCTTGAGAAGGTGTATCTGGAAGGACATGTGTAGACAGAGAAATCACATAGACTTGAGTTAAATCTTGTTATACTTCTTTATGACAAAAAAAATTAAGTTTCTCAGGATTTTAACCTATTAATTTAAAAGCCCTTTCAAGGATTATGACTATGAAGGGAAGGATAATGGCCTCTCCCTTCTGATATAAGCTAAGACTAATCGTGGCAGATTCCACCTAATCAAGAAAGATGGCCAAGTTTACAGATGAATTTAAGAAAAACTGGTTCTTTAGGCTTTTAAAATCTAGGCTCCTTTTCTCAAAACTGAAAGGTTCCAAATCACACAGTCTAAACTTCAGTTATGAAAGATAAGAATAGAGAGCTCTATCGCCTTTATTTCAGCTAGAATTAACGGGTCCTTGTCTTGTCAAACACAGTTGCCAAGATTCCCAAGAGCAGCTAAAAGATGTTTTGAATTATTAGTGCTATGTTGCAGTGGGTAATACGCAGACAGAATGTTGACATGACTACTTGCTGAATCTGGGACTCATTATTTCAAGTGATATTTAATATAAGACGGTATGAATATATTCAACTAAACTATTCATTGTTACTTGTACACATAACTAAGTCTCCTCTCATAACATGAGTCAAATTAGTTTTTCAAGAAACCATCTTAGCTATTGATGCAGTTGTCAGGAATATTACTTGCAGTGATAGTTAGAAAACAAAATCATACCTTATATGCTTTTCAAATATCACAACTGCTTCAAAAACAAAGTATAATAAATTCAAAACATAAATTAGGGTTTTTGATGGTTAGGCATTTGACATAACACTGACTTTAATGTATACACTGGTCTCTACTTGCATTAAACATCTATCTCAAAGAAGACTTTATTCCACTAATTCTCCTTATGAGTGTGATTAAACATTGATTTATGTCAATTATAAGATGAGAAATAATGCAGAAAGAGAGGAAATATTCAAGTTTAAACAGAGCCAAAACCCTCTGTAACTTGGATTAAGCTCAAAGTTAAATATCTGCAAAGATGAATGAATATCAATATCTTGGCATAAATTGAGACAGTTTTACTCAATGTTAGTGGACATGAAAGAGACAAAAGATTGATATGAGGAAACTGTAACAATTATTGTCCATTTTAAAGAACAGAAATGAAGATAACAATGTCAATCTATGTTATGGAAAAAAATAAAAGTAGATGACCAGTAAAGTCGATTATTGAGTAAGGTGATATTAGTTTCTTCCCGTGAGTTTTATTATATAAGAAAAATAGCCCTCTATCTTGGTGGTTGAGGGCAGGGAAGATTATGATAGAAAGCTTCTCCGATCTTTTTTTTTTTTTAAACCTTTATTTTATGAAACAGTTTGAAAGGGTGAACTGTCATAGAGAAAGCCACTACTGAATGGATAAAAAGAAGTTTTTAAATGATTTTTAGAACATCACTCCTATCCAAGAGTATTTGTGAAGTGTTCGGTACCCTGCCTTGTTTACAGGTGCTCTTACCCCAGGCAACATGAGAATCGAAGTTTCCCTTTGTTGACTTTCACTCAGTGTGGTGGAAAGAAATGAAAAAGACTCCTGCCTCCCAGGACTCATTGATCTTATTGGAAAGAAGACATAGGTGAATAAATAAAATACAGACAGCATGGAAACTTACAAAGGTTCATGCCTAGTATACAAGAGTGGGTTATGTTCTGGTTAAGGAAGTTTGCCTGGAAAGAAAAACAAATAAATCTAAATTTTGGTGAATGACTAAATTCACCAAATTTAGGTGGGTAAAGCAGTGGCAGGAAATAAACTGGATGATAAAAGAGGGCTAGCAGGGTAAATTATATGACTTGGTTGGTTCCCAGATAGAAATTGGGAGCCACCAAATGAGATTAAGCATGGAAAAGAAGTAAACTTTAAAGCTAATTTGGTGACAGTATGAGGCAGATAATTCAGAGGGCTGAGGCTAAGTCCAAGAAGATGCAGTTACAGATATTTTAATATAGTCCAGGCCAGGCAGTGTGCATTAAATTAAGGTATTCGTTAAGCAGGTAAGTAGATTGAAGACATCCATTCAGACTGACTGAACTTGGCTTGGTAAGAAGAAAATTTTTTAAAAAAGGAATATGGGAATTTCTCTGATGGATATGGAATATGAGGCTTAAACATTCAGCAGAAAAAGATGATGAGTTTAGTTCTGAATCCTAACTGGGCCTGAGGGTTACCTATTTCTGCATATGGTGATCTCCAATGTCTGTACTTAGAGGAGGTTTGGACTAAACACACAGAAGAGAAGGGAGTTTTCCCAAGTTCAAGTCCCACTGGAGCTACTGGACATGACTTTACTTGTATTGGGTGACGGCATTAAATAACACAATAACACATAATGAGGAATTTATTCCCTTTTCAATTTTCTTTGCTTTTGGATTAATCTCTTGAGAGAGCATCATTTTGGTGAAAATTTGTTTTAACTATTGCTATCTCCTTTATAAGCCAAGGGTAAATTAGCCGTGGGCCCAAGAAATGGGCAGAAGAACTTAAGACATTTCTCCAAAGAGAAAATGCAAATGGCCAACAGGCATATGAAAAAAATGTTCAACATCCCTTATTATCAGGGAAATGCAAATCAAAACCACACTGAGATACATCTTACACGAG